>NC_133621.1:59305197-59605197 GCF_048593235.1 Sminthopsis crassicaudata
GGTGGTATGTAGCAATCAATATGCTTTCATTAGAAATTGGGTACAAAACCTTTGTTTCAGAATTGGGATCACAGAGTTTTACAGTTGGAAGGGACCCTAGAAGTCATTTAATGTAACCCACTGATACTACAGATGAGATACTTTGATACCTGGAGAGGTTACCTGCCTATGCTCAAACAAGCAAAGGCAGAGCTGGCATTCAAATACAGATCTTAAAATTCCAAACATTCTAATGAAGAATATTCAAAAGTGATGGCAACAGAATATAAAAGAGATATTCCTCTCCTTTCCAGAGAATATAAGAATGATGTTCATAACACCACTGTGTACAGCAAATGCCCAATGCTTTAACTCCAGTTTTGATCTCCCATATTCTGGCCCCTCAGTTCCAGGTTTCAATAGCCATTTCCAACTGAATGTATCAGTCTCTTCAAAATAAAAGATCCAAACATAAAATGATTTCCCACTAAAACCAGCGCCTCTTCCTCCACTTCCTTATTTCTGTAAGTGATCTAACCATTTCCTGATAACCCTGACGTTCAGAAGCTCAGTGACTTTCCACTCTTCAATCTTCTTCCTTACTCCAATAAACAAGACCTGTCAATTAGTCAGATTTATGCCTTTTCATCAGTTTTTTGACATTTCTATTGACAGTCTCTTATTACTTAATATTTAAACGCTTGTTAATTTATCTTAACTGCTTCATAAGACAAAGACAAATGAAAATGTATAGATATGGTATGATGAGTTCGCTGGAACAGAAATGTTGCAATGGTTATAGTATGGCACCAAAAATGGTTGAATGAACCCTATATGGGTTAATTAAAATTATCTTGTTCCTCTAGGATAGAACAAATGTACTTCTCATTATAGCACAACATCATTGGGAAGATAAGAAAGGAGAGTAGAAGGCAAATTCTTAACTACTGTAATAATACCTGAATGCTCTTTTTATGGAGATACATGACAAATAAGGACAAAACATCATTATTGAATATTTAATAATGTAGTCCCATTCCATCCTATCTTCACCAGCAAACTGTCCCTTCTATCATTCCAACCCTGTTTTTTCTCTTCAGTCTCTCTATTGGCTACATCTACACTATCTACAAAACATGCCCAAGCCTGCCCATTCTAAAAAAAAAACCCTTACTTGAACTATCCATGCTAATTATCTTTTGTCCCTACTAGCTATCATCCCATATTTCCCCTCCCTTGTGGGGCTAATTTCCTTATGCAGACTGTCTACAATTGATGCTTCTACTTCCTTTCTCTCATTCTCTCAATTATTTATAGTCTGACTTCAGATCTCATCATTCAACTGAAACTGCTCTCTCCAAAATTCCTAGAGCTCTCTTATTTGCCAAATATATATAGCCTTTTCTCAAACCTCATCCTTCTTTCCTCTCTGTAGCTTTCTTGAAGGCCCATCACCTTTTTTCCCTTCATACTTTCTTCTCCTTAGGTTGTTACACTACTCTTTTCAGGCTTAGTTCTCTGTTTATATGTCAGCCATCCCTTTTCAATGTTCTTTACTAATTCAGGTCTCATCCAATAGCTGTGAGTGTATTTTCTTTCTCCCCATTCTGGACCCTCTTCTTTTCTTCCTCTATATTATTTTGTTGAGTGATTTCATGTACTCCCACGGTTTTAATGATCATCTCTATGGAAATGTTCTTCAGATCTATTTGTCCAGCAAATAGACATTTTTTCTCCCGTTGATTCTACAATCACAATTATCTCTCACACAGCCACTCTTTTCTTGTCTGACACTGCCACCATTATGGTTCAGAAAATCAATACTTCATGTCTGGATTTCAGCAAAAGTTATGGTTGGTCTCCTTCATCCAGTCTATCCTCCAAACTCAACTGTCAAACTGATCTTACTATAAAGGAAGTCTGATTATGTTACTACATTCGAACTTCCTCCATTCAATCATCTCCAGTGGCTCCCTATTTTGCCTAGGATTCAAAATAAAATCCTCCGTACGGCATTTAAAACCCTTTATAATCAAGCTTCTTCCTCTCTTTCCAGTTTCTCATACCTTCTTCCCCTCATCTCTCTGCCTCAAATATACACTGGAACCAAATGACACTGGCCTCCTTGATGTTCCCTACATTCAACACTTCATCTCTGAACTCTAACTTGCACAGAATTATACAAATTAAACTGTGAGAGATAATCTACCAAATCAGAATTCTCTACTTACTCTAGGATCATCCTCTTGAATATTATTTTGCTGTTACTCTTGAATTAGTGGAATCAACATACTTGTAGAGGTGTTAAAGATGAATTAAAAAGAAAAAAAAAAGCAAAATGAGGGAAGAAAGAGACAAGAAGAGTCCTAGATATTTAATTACTTTATACTACTTCAGAATGCCAGAATTTAAACTCTATAAAAAGTAACATTTTAGTAATTTCATTTTTTTTGATATGCTCAATACTCTAAAAATAAATTAACTTCCCATGTTTTATAATTTATAGGTATGTTAAATAGACTGCATGAGGCCATAGGTGAATGAAACATTTGCTAGTTTTAATGAGTTTAAAAGACCTACTTGTGGATAATAAAATGCTGTTTTTAAGTTCCCCACAGCATTTCTCAATAATGAATCATATAGTTCTATAATTTCTTCATATGTGTGTGTGTATATGTGTGTATTAAAAACAGAGAATGTTTCCTCTCCAGGTGAAAGGGAAAAACAGTAGGTTCAAATAATATTTTTCTTCTTAAATACAGTTCTTAAAAAGAGGAGAAGAAAAACATTAGAAAAAAGATAGTTGTTACTATTTATATTTTATGGGGAAAGAACTTCAGTTTTAGTATAGTGATTCTAACAATGCTGAAAACAGAACTCTTATCTTAAGACTGGAAGCTCTCCTGTTGCCACCATCCCTAAGGGTTATAAAAATGGGAACTGAAATTATAAGGATAGAGATTTCTCCCAAATATTATGCTGGCTTTCTCAGCTTTAATTCCTACTTTTTATGACAATACTTTTGTCCACTTAAGCCAGATACATATATGTGATCAAATGCACAATGGAACTTTAAGTCTGGAGGCAGAGGTAAAACAGTTCACAAATGTAGCTGACATCACTGAGTTAACCTGATTCAAGCGGACAGCATTTGATAACTGCATTCTCCTTTTCTACACAAGTTATAAAGTTGATTGTGTAGGAACACAGAGAATAGAGGTACAGAATCAGCAAGAAGAATACTGTATTAGTCCAGGAGCAGAGCTTGCATATTGTTGTAGATGACACATTAGAAACACTGTAGCAACTCTATAAGATCATCCCAACCTAAAACCAAGCAACAAACTAAACAAACAAAAACCCTTTCCAGTTAACCCTCCTAATGTGTGACTTATTGCTTTTCTGTCTTTCTTTTACCGTTAAACTTTTTCAAGTCACCTATATGTTCATTTCCTTCACACAGCATACTTACTCACTTCCTCATCACTCAAGTATTCCTTAACTCTTTTTTTATCCTTATCACCAGAGAATGCTCTCAGAGATCACCATTGAAATGACCTCTTCACAAAATCTGGCTTTCTCCCAGCAGTCCTTACCTTTCCTAATTCTGTAGCACAGTCAGTTACCTATCTTACTTTGTTAAAACTGCCTTATGTCCCTGGTGCTATACTCATCCTGACTCGACTACCACACTACTACGTCTTCCTTTATGTTTCAATTTGGGTTCTCTTCCTCGTCCTCCCCCACTAAATATAAGGATATTTTAAAACTCTGTCTTTGAGTTCTCTTAAGATGAGCCCAATATCCAAAGTATCAACATATTTCTTTTACCTTCTAGATTTCTGGAATGGGGAAGAGAGGTAGGTAACAATTCACACACACTAATCACCTCTAAAAGGACAATAGGTCTTAAAAAAGATAAAGCATTTAAGTGCTTACTATGTGTCAAAAAGACAGGAAGCTATGAGCCATGTAACTATAGACTGAGCAAGCTGTTAAAACAGCAGGCCTTTCCTGTTTTAAAAATTGACCTTTCTCCTTTGGAGGGAAGGGGGTAGAGAGCATCCACCAATGAACCTCAAATCTTACATTTAGCCTGAAATGCATAAAGTTCAACTCAAACTCACAGTAGGAAAAACAGGCTACAAAGGCTAGCAAAAATAAAATCAATTATACTTCAGTTGATTTCCCTAGCCCAGTGGGGGAAAGTCCATAGGCTTTCAGTTCTATATAGGAAATACTGAAAGTTCATAGTGAAAATGCCTCACACCACCTTCCATTCTTTCTTCCTTTCCCCGCTATTTGAATTAGTAGTAGCTCAATTTCTACATACTTTCCCCCCTAGTGGACAGAGCAGCAATTCAGGGGTCCCTCTTCCCTTTCTCACTCTAGAGTTTTTTTTTCCCCAGTTCTCCCTTATCTATTAAGCAGAGCACCCAGAACTTTTTTCTTTTTCTGTTGTAGCACTTCTTTCTGTATGAGTTGGAGAATCATGCAACCTCATGTCAAATATACCAGCCCAATGGGGTCTTGATTTTCAACCAAATTCAATCTCTTGGTTTTTAAAGATTTGTGTTCATTTGTTTGTTTTTTTAAGACAGTCTCAATGGTTAGAAGTCATTTTGATATACACATATGTGCTGAAGAAATTTCCCCCCCAAAAAAAGTTCAAGTGTTTTGTAAGGATTTATTAAATAGTCTCCTTCCAGCCAGCTATCCACTTCTTCAAAATTGTTCACAACAGAAATGATATCTCTTTTTACGCAAGATTAAGCCAGTGCAAAAATCAATGGGTTAACAATCCTGGTTAGGAAGGGGCATCACATTAGTTTCCAAATCCCTTCCTTTTTAGGTAAGATCCTTTTAGGTAAAAATTTCATTTTTTGTCTTTATTCACAGTACCCAATATATTTCCTAGCACACAGTGGAGTTCAATAAGTATTTGTTAAATGAATTAAGGCAGGGATTTTTTTTTAGGATTGGAAGGCGCCTTAGAATGAATTTAATCTAAACTTCACATTTTATAGATGAGAAAACAGAGGCCAAAATGAGTGCCAATCTTCATGAAATTATAAAATCATAGATTTAGAACTGGAAGAACCTCTAAAAATATCCACTCTCTTAATTCTATAGATAATAAAACTGACACCCATTGAGATTTGGTTACTTACACACTAGATAGGAAGTACCAGAGGAGGGGTTTGAACTCAGGTCTTTTCATTTTAGAGTCTTCCAGGGCTCTTTCTACTAACCACACTACTACTCAGCACAAGTTCCACTTTTCATATTACCCTAATTTAATTCTGATCAATTGCTTTTAACTTCCAATAATATTAAATTCTATAAAATTAGTATTTACATAATACCACAGTTTAGCAATGGCTTTCCTTTTTCCAAACATTGTTATCCTTAGAAGGAGGCAACTGATTGAGAGATTCTGGAATCAAAACCTGCCTCTGATACTTAGTGCCTTTAAGATTTTGGGCAAGTCACTTGATTTCTATTTATGAATTTCTTAGTCTCTTCAATTGTAGAACAAGAGGATTAAATATGATGTCTCCGACATCCTTTCCCATTTGAGAATCATGATCAAAGTGAAGAAGTGTATATGTGGGGGAGCGAGGGGGGTTAAAACTTACCTAAGATCACATAGCTAACTGGCAGAGAAAGTAATCTTACTCCAAATCCAATGCTCTTTCTAGTACATTGGGTTAAATTGTTAACATTTCAGGCTTTAATATCTATTTCTCTAAGTATACTACGTATTCTAGGAAAAAATCATTCACTCCCATATTAGTAAGCATTATAAGAACTTACTTTAATATTCTATCACATATCTTACATTAGTCTTTTCCCAAGTCTTCTTCCAAATTTACTAAGGATTCCCAAATCCATATTTGGTGGTTCACTTCATAGTATCATGAGCTGAAAAGGAACTTGTAAGTCATGCAGCTCAGCCCCCTCAGGCCAAAATTTGAGGAACTAGAGGCCAGAGAAAGGAAGAAACTCACTTGCCCAAGGCCCATCACATAGATAACCAAAGAGCAGAGCTAGGAGGGGAAAGCCAGGTCTTTGCTAAAAATGCTTACTACATTATTTTTGATCTAAGCATATAAATACCCTCTATAAGATCTCTGGATGTAGCAAGGAGGTGGTGTAGTGGATGCAGCACTGTCCCTCTGGGAGAAAGGAAAAGTTGAGTTCAAATACAGCCTCAGACACTAGTTGTATGACTTTGGGCAAGTCATTGAAGCTCTGCTGTGCTCAGTTTCCTCATCTATTCCCCCTTTCAAAATAATATTAACACTTACCTCCCAGTGTTGTTGACAAAATGAGATAACATTTATAAAGTGCTTTGCAAAGCAGTCATAACTAATATAGAATATTTTCATCTTCTCTGTATTCTTAATATAGAAAAGAAAAATCTATGCAAATAAGGACACCAGGACATACTCTTTTTTTTCTTGCTTTATTTTTTTTTTAAACTAAATCCATTATAAGAACTTCTTTTGTACTGTGTCACTTTTTCCAAAGCAAGGGGAAAATGGAGTACAGAAATGTTCTATGTGAGGATTTTGTTTAGTCAAATCCCAGTTAAAATTTTATTAAGTCAGCCCAAATGTTTTATTATAATAATCATGTTTTTTGGTGTATTTCCTTTTATCTTTCACATAGTTTTTTCCCCATAAACAACAGTGAATGGTTACCATAATACTATAAAATGTTCACATTCTGCTGGAAACTAATGTGATGCAAGGTAATAGATCTAGCAGAAAAGTTAGTCTTATAATAAAAAAATAAGCAAATGTTAGTAAATAAAAATTCCCTGTATATTTAACTATTTTTAAATGTCATCACTGTTTATATTTGTTCAAAGTTGTGTCAACGTTTTAAAATATCTACCACCTAATGGATTTCTTCCCCTTGTTTAATTACCAAGAATCTCATTAAAGTTCCATTTACTAAGTACTTCAGATTACCTTGCATACAAATATATTTTAAAATCTGTTTTTTTAAGACAGTTCCTGTCTTAAACACATTTCACATAGTATTAAAATACATTTTGAAAAGTTCAAATTCCAGATCATTTTTAAGTTAATTTAAATGAGACAAATACCACAAAGTATCTTTTCCTTTAAGTTTTAATTATATTCTCTACTTAAAATATTTGAAATGAAAGTTGGCACTGGTCTTTACTTTGATGGATACTTTAAATTAGAAAGCAGTTTCACACTAAGTGAATATAATACCATGTTTATTCTAATTACTAACTGAAATTTAAATAATTTTTATTCTAACTTTTACAGTTCAAATTGATTTAATAAATCAATAGACACAATCACTGCCCTACTCTGATGTTATCTACCTAACCTATCAAGTTTTTCTTTCATTTCCTTAAATTTTTTGTTCAATGATTTACAAATTATCTTAAAGATACTGCAGTTGTGTGTAACCATGCAACATTTCAAAATAGCAGGACAGATTAAGATCTGTATTCCAAGGCTTCATGAATAATTTTTTATACCTAAGGCTACCAAATTATATAAAGAATTTTAGAACTGAAAAGGGCTTTATCAATAATCTAGTCCAAGCCTTTTATTTATAAATAAGGACATTTAGGTACAATGGACTTCCCCAGGCATTTGCCAGATTGCAAAACTAATTAGTAAAGAAAGCATAAAGACTCAGGTATATTGAACTTTTTACTATCACTTGATGACTAATGACAGCAGAAAAAGAAACACACATTTTCCTTTAGCAGTTCAAATTAACATGATCAGGGAGACTAAAACACAGGGTCAGATTAAAACCATTCACCTGAATACATTTTCTATCAATATCAGAAAAGTGGAGAAGGGACTACTTATAGACTCATTTGTCTTTTTCTGATTTTCTTTTAGTCACTATTCCTCATATACTGACAATGCTATTGTTACTCTTTTATACATTCTGTTGACATTTTGCCACTTAGTTCTCATGTTATATAATTATATATATATATATCCTACTTTATAAAAACTAGTTACTTTTAATACAAAATATCATACATGTCCTTGTCCACTCACATAAAATTGGTAGTTGAGTTGCTCTAATTCAAATGCAAGTTCATCTATTTTTATTTTGTTTTTTGAAATCCAATTAAAGAAAACTGACATTGTTAAAAAGGAAACAGACCAAATAAACACAAAAACTCTTCCTAAGTCAATTCCAAGTTTTCAAAATAAAGATATTACATATAAAGAAATGTTAACATTCATAGTAATTTTTATTTTATATAGTAGATACAAATATCTGATGATTCTCAATATATAATTAAAATGGGATTTTCTATGCATCAATTATGCCAGACATAATTTGCTCCCCAAATCAAGTGCCTTAAGCTAAATTGTCTTGTCAGAAAATGCAAAGCTTTTCAAACTTTTTCAAGCCAATTTTTATTACTACAAAATAAATGTAGCAGTCACACTAATATAAAGTAATAATATAAATAGTTACAAGATTTGGCAATACATTGTTACAATGTTTCTCTAGGGCACTTGCTTTCCGATTCAAGGCCCCTCTCAGAGATATAGGACATTGCTTCAAAGTACAAAGTAAAGTTATTACCATTTTACTGTTGCAAGGCAATTCACAACATCAGTCTCAACCATAAAAACAGAACTTCTGTCAAAGAGAAATTTATCAACGACCAACCAAAATCACAATATAGTCTAAATGAAGCCTCTAGAAACTTCACAGTCCAACACAGTCACCAACATACTACTATGGCATTAAAGGACCAGATACTAAAAACATATCACCCTGAAAATTAAATTCATCAAAGAGAAAAGAAGAAACCTGAGAGTTTTTGTGTAATGGTATATTCTCAGTTCTAAGCTATGACATCTTGCACTTGTAACACCAAAAGAAGTTGTCAGGTTAAAATGGATTTAGTCCTGTATTTTGAAACCTCAGCTTTTAAAAAGAAGTCACCCCAGTATGACCTCTTTAACACTAAATTCCACAAAATCAATTCACACACACACACACACACACACACACACACACACACACACACACATATATACATATTTCAGGACCTATACCTGTACATAAATCATCAACTTTCCCTAACATCTACTTAAAAAGGCAAGTTAGAAACTCAGTAATTTGGGGTCCTTTAATAATCTACTCTAACGTTACTTCTTCCTTCAATTAGACTCAAGGCAATGCGTATAAAACCAACTCAAATTCAAACTCTAAGAGCTTTCTTTCACTTTCCACCTCAGATGATTATTTAACTGCAGTTAGATGAGGAACAAAATTCAGACATTTAAACTTGCCTGGCTCTGTCAACAGCTACTATCATGTTTCCCGATCCACTTTAAGTAGATTAAAACTGCAGGAGTTTCACACTCTAAGATCACCAAGAGGCTTCTTTCAGACCCTCAAACCGCAGTCCGCATAGCCCACAGCAGTGCATCTACAACTCTCTCGGCTAGCTCTTTAAGTGAGACATTAAAGCATTGTGCTAAAAGGATAACAATTTAACAAGCAGGATGCTAGTATGCCCGGTGCATTTACCTCAAAACCCTTACCCCTAAACGCTCATCTTCCGTAACTCGTGACTTAGGTCCTGTTATTCGAGGAAGGACAGAGGGTAAGAGGAAAGGAGGGAAGAAAGAGGAGGGACAAGAGAGGGGGCAAAAGAGGAGGAAATGAGAGTAGGAAAAGAGAAAAGGAGGAAAAGGGGGGGGGAGAGAACACCTGGCTATGCACAACTTGGGTCAACGAGGGATAAAGTAATTTGGGAAGGGGGTGGACGATGGGGAGGCTTTAAAACAGTTGCCATACCTATGTTGTCTTTTTCTATGCCTCTCTCCCTCGCACCCCCCCTAAAGCCGCATTATGTTAAACAGTGCTGCCCTTAACTAAAGAAATGCGCCCCGTCTTTCGAGCCGCTGCCCAGTGCTCCTGACTTCAGGGTTTCCTTCCCGCAAGGAAACCCCAGCGCGCACCCAGCGCAATGACAGGTATCTCCGACCTCTCTCGGAATGGCTTACACTGCGCCCAGGCTGGCCGGCTCTCCATCTGTCTGGGGATGAGTGCCCGCAGGGTGGGCGCACGCTCCCACCCCCGAAGCTCAGGTTGCGGGGTGGGGGCGCACCCGTAGATGGGGAAAGGGGTGGCCAAGCGCCGCCCGCTAACTTCCCCCGTGCCAAGAAGCCCCCAGCCCCATTTCCTCCGAGGGGAGGGTGTGTGCCCGGAGCCGCGGGCGCAGCCCAGCCAGCCCCGTTATCTGCAGCCGCGTCAGGGGCCGGGATGCGCGGGCCGGGCGGGGGGGAGGGAAAGGGAGGGCAGTGTCCCCCTGCAGCCGCGGAGGGAGGACGGAGGGAAGACTGGGAGGGGGGCCGCCCCCGCGGCCGGAGCCTTACCGAGTGGTTCACCCCCCACATGAGGACGCTGAGCAGCGGGTCGCTGGCTCGGAACAGCTTCACTTTCTGCGCGACGAAGTGCTTCTTCTTCGTCTTGGTCTTGCTCGCAATGACCGAGGACACCAGGTTACCGGGGGTCGCCATGGCCGCCGCCGCCGCCTCGGTCCCCTCCAGCGCCGCTCCGCGCCGCCGAGGCCGGGGAGCCGCCCTCACTCACACGCTGCCGGCCGGGAGCCGCGGCCGCATGCCGGCCCCGCGCCCCGCCGCCACTGCCGCTCTCCACGGCCGCCGCCTGCGTCCGCTGCCGCTGCCGCGCCGGGAGCCCGGGCGGACTGGGGCCCCGCAGCCGCCGAGGAGCCGCCGCCGCGTCTGCCGCGTCCACCGTCCGCCCGCCCGCTCCTCACTCACAGCCCGCGGCTGGACCAGGCGCGCCGAGAGCGGCTTCCGCGTTGGGCGCTGGCGTCATGACGCACAAGGCGGGCGGGAAGCGGGGCCGCCACTGGGGGGGTACTGGGGGGGCCGCGGGGAGCGAGGGGGGGGGCCGATTCGAGGCGTTTGTGGCTAGGGGCGCGCCCCAAGGGCGGGGCGGGGAGAGGAGCGGGCGCGAGCGCGAGAGCAGCCCCAGGCAGGGGTGTGAGGCAGGGGGGAGGGGGACCAAAGCAGAAGGAAACCCCCACCCCACGGGGGAGACTGGGGATCAAAAGGCATTGGAAGGGCCTGCCTGCCCTAGAGGCGAGAAGAAGCGAGGGGAAATCCGGGCAGCAGCACTTTTATTATAGGGCTTTACATAATTATCTCTCACCATCTCCGAGGACCGGGACACAGGTATGAGCATCCATCCCCGTATCATATGCCGGAAACCTCTGAAGCAGGAGTCGGGCCCAGCTCTCTGCTACCCCCAAGTTCACTGCCCTTTTAGAGAAGCCTCACTGTCTCCTTCACAAGATGCCAGAGTGAACAAGCCCGGGGTCGTGGCAAGTCCAGAGCAGTGGGTCCAAAGACAGGCGCCGTCTGTTTCATTTCATTCCCCCTTTCCCTTCTCCCATTCTAATCAGCTTGTACCTCTGCGAGGTCCCTACACAAGTACATTATTCCATCTTCCTCTTTTGCCTTTGCACAAATAATGCCCCATGTTTAGATTATACTCCTTCCTCCCCGATCCATGTAGAATTTTTAACTTCCTTCAAAGCACAGCTTCAGACACAACCTTTTGAAATATGCCCAATTCTCAGTGGCTGGCTCATCAAGCCGTACTGCTTTTCTTAACTTCCTAATAATATATATTTGTGAACGGTCATTGTATCCACTGACATGGGACCTAAGCTCGGTAGGGTACAAACCATGTCAGTTTTAGTCTTTGTTATTCCCAGCTCCTAATACTGTCCCTTTTAAACTAGTTGACTTTCAGAAAGGTTTGTTGAATTGTCCTAAATAACCTAAAATGAACTTCTTTACAGACCATATTCCAAAACTCACCATGTTTTACCAACTGGGCAATCACTTTTAACCACCACCAGATCTCTCGCTGCCTTCCTCCTATTTAGATAGAGCCTTGGATCTCTTTAAAAAAAAAAAAAAAAAAAAAAAACCAACTTTCACCAGACTATCATTTTCTCAGGAGGTATGTCCTCTCCTTTCTTTCACAGTCACACTACTAGAAAAAGCTGAGACACTGTCCACTTCCTCTACTTTTACTCACTCTGCAACTTTTTGCATTCAGGCTTCCCACCTCATCACTCAACTAAAATTACTCCCTATGAAGTTATCAATGATCTCTTAGTCCACAAGTCTGATCTTTTCTCAGTAGTCATTCTTGATCTCTCTGCAGCATTTGACCCCGTTGAGTGCCCTTCCCTGCTGGTTGCTTTTTCTGTTTTTTTCATGTCACAATTCTCTATTGGTTCTTTTACCTGTCTGACCACTCTTCAGTCTTCTTTGATAGCTTATCATTTAAATCATACTCTCTCAGCCTCCTCAACTCTCATGACCTCTGTCTCCAGTTTCTCAATTACACATAGGTGTGGTCAAAGCCTATTCCATTTTCTCAAACCCTCTGCCCTAGGTCCAAGAATGCCTAGTTCTGCTTCTGATCAAGGGCCGTTATGGGAAGAGAAATAATTTCCTAGTGCAGAGCTGGAAAAGATGAGGACTGTTAGAAGTTAATGACAGAAACAAAAGCATCTTTAAAAAAAGAGTAACAGTGTAATAACCTTATTGTTTCGTTTGCAGGTTAGGAAACATGCTATTTCTCATCTACTCTGATAATAGAGAAGTTCTTAACCTTTTTTATCTTGAATCTTTCTGGAAGCCTCATGAAACCCATGGACTTTTTCTCAGAATAGTGTTTTTAAATACAAAAAAAATTAAACACAAATTACCAAGGAAACAAATTATAATGAAATGCTTTTATGAAGTTTTTTTTTGTAAGTTCATGGATGCCTTATTAAAAATCACTGAATTAATGCAACATGCTTAGATTCTCTACACATGGAAACATTTTGTGAGCTGTTATCAATTCAGAAATTCTTTTTTGGATACTTAATTAAACTGAGTCTAGTTTTCTTTTGTCTGACATCTCATGATGAAGGTTGAATCTTCTTATATGTTAAGCTTAACTACTGAGTCATCACAATCACATTACTTTAGTGCTTTCTGATCGCAAAGTCTTTTGTAACACTGATAAAGAGGGAGATAGTGAAAGTATTATTGGCCTCATTTTA
The DNA here is from genome assembly GCF_048593235.1 of Sminthopsis crassicaudata. NCBI lineage: Eukaryota > Metazoa > Chordata > Mammalia > Dasyuromorphia > Dasyuridae > Sminthopsis > Sminthopsis crassicaudata. The sequence goes on from NC_133621.1 coordinate 59,318,312, forward strand.
TAGTAGAGGAAACTGAGGTTAATGTAGAATATGTGGGTTGTTCCAAATCCTATGGCTATTAAATGATAGCCAGAACAATAACTATCCTATTCATTCCAATCCATCCCACACTGACTTCTCTGCTTTTTAACCTACATTTTATGTGAATATGAAGTCATAAATAAATCCTGTGAATTGGTCCTACTTCAGACACTTATTTGAGCAATGTAAAAAGTAAAGAAGAATAAAATTATCAATAATCAACAAAATTTCTGAATTTTTCTTCAAGAAGACACAAACATTCTTTAAAGCAAAGGGAAATGGGGAAGGGGAGAGGAGGAGAATTCCATTAAAAAGAAGAGGAAGAAAACAGAGCAAAGGAGCCTGAGATCTATAAGGATGTGTAAATGAGTAAGAAAAGGCTAAAGTTAAATCCCCTGCTTTTGTACCTCCTGGCATAAAGTGTGTTATACTTTGACCCTAAAAGGATGCCCTTGCTAGAGCTTGCAAGCAATGCTTTAGTAGCCAGTTACCAAGAAGAGACAGGGAATATTTAGTATGGTTGAAAGTCACTCAGCATTTTCTGTATTTCTTTTTCTTTCCATAAATAAACCAGATGACCAACATCATCCCACTTAAAGTATCCTGGACACATGTTGGCCAAGCTGTGCTATTTTAAGAGGAGGAAGCAGAAGTGTGAAATTTCTAGTTGGTTTCCTCCATGGACATAGTACATACTCAGTAAATCATGGATTTAGAACTTGATGGAACCTTGAGACCATCCAGTCAAACCTGCTAATTTTACAATGAAGAGTCTGAAGTTCAGAGACATTAAATGATTTTCCAGAAGTCACAGATAGTAAACCGTAGAGCAAATTCAAACCAAGCTTTTTGATTTCAGATACCACATTGCCTCTAAGTTTGTTGAATTAAATTAACACTTTTTAAAAATCATAATAATTTTTTTCTTTATTTTGGATTTGCTGCTTAGATAGCAATAGAACTAGCTTTGGAATTTTGAACTCATTCATTTAACAAATATTTAACCAAGTGACTTTATAGTATACACATTACCTCACTCCTCCTGTCTTGAAGATAGCATAAATATTGTCTTCCATGTTTTACAAATAAGAAAATTGACACTTCAGTTAAATGATATGCTCAAGACTCCAAAGTTAATTTCAGAGTCCCTGACTCCAATCTAGGTCTTCCGAACTCTAGGAACTGTGTTCACTAACATTTGTGAGCTCTCTGCCTCAAAACCTTATTACCTAGTGAGACAACTATAAAGATCCCATGACCAAGAGTTTAATTAACCAATCATAAACATTTGTTCATGGCCAACTATGGGACAGATACTGTGTTGCATGCTAGAAAGCCAATTCAAATGTGAACCAGACCTCAACTGTCACAGGAGATAATAAACACATATATAAAGTAATACATATGACATTAATCCAAGATTATTTCTGTGGGGAAAGATATAAGCAACTGAAGAGAAAGAAAGGGTCCCATATAGAAGCTAGCACTTGGTCTGAATATAATAGATATCAAGGATTAGAAGAGGAGGAGGTAAGGAAGGCATGGGATGCCAGGCCTGGAGGACAATGAAAACCACTTTGTCATCAGATGGTCTTGGAGAGTGGATATTATGAATGCCAAAGATAACTTTATTTTTTTATTTAGAATTTTTCCCCACAGTATATATGCATGAGTAATTTTTTTATAATATTATCCCTTGTATTCATTTTTCCAAATTATCCCCCCCTCCCTCCACTCCCTCCCCCCTTGACAGGTAATCCCATACATTTTACATGTGTTACAATATAATTTAGATACAATATATGTGTGTAAATACCATTTTCTTGTTGCACATTAAGTATTAGATTCCGAAGGTATAAGTAACCTGGGTAGATAGACAGTAGTGCTAACAGTTTACATTCACTTCCCAGTGTTCCTTCTCTGGGTGTAGTTATTTCTGTCCATCATTGATCAACTGGAAGTGAGTTGGATCTTCTTTATGTTGAAGATTTGAGTGGAAATAGTTTCAATTTCATCATCTGAGAATTGTCTGTTCATATCCTTTGACCATTTATCAATTGGAGAATGGTTTGATTTCTTATAAATTAGGGTCAGTTCTCTATATATTTTGGAAATGAGACATTTGTCAGAACCTTTACTTTTAAAAATATTTTCCCAATTTGTTACTTCCCTTCTAATCTTGTTTGCATTAGTATTGTTTGTACGGAAACTTTTTAGTTTGATGTAATCAAAATCTTTTACTTTGTGATCAATAATGATCTCTAGTTCTCCTCTGGTCATAAATTCCTTCCTCCTCCACAGGTCTGAGAGGTAGACTATTTTCTGTTTCTCTAATCTATTTATTACAAAGATAACTTTAAAAAGAGGTTCCTGAAAACCTCATTTTGTCATTAATCAGTAAACAGAAGACTTTATATATACATATATGTGTATATATATGTATGTATATATATATGTATATATACACATGTTTTTATTGCTTATAATTTTATTTTATTTCATTTTAACCTTAGCATATGATTTCATAGGTCTAGAGAACTCCAGTGAAGAAACTGGATCTGCCATTACAAACCTAAAACTACTCTGCAATTTATAGTTTTATATATATATATATACAAAAAACAAAAACAAAAACAAAAAAACATATATATATATATATTTATACATACATACATATATATATATATATATACACACACACATATATATATATATATTTATGCTCATGTTTATTTCTGGCTAGAAAGTAATCTAAAGTTATTCCTTTGTAGAACACATACAATAATATAATTAATACAGATTTCTTAAAAGTATATCAATAATATCTAATGATAAGTAATGTGATTGGCAAATTTTCTCACTTCAAAGAGGATTTTGACATTACTAATGCCATCAATAACAAATAATTGTCAGATCCAAAAAGGAATGAACCATTTTTATAGGCTATTTTTAAAAATTCCAGTGAAACGCTTTCATTTGGCACAATCCCATTGAACTACTTTTAGAGGGTCCTGCTAATACTGTTTACTTTTAAAAACCACATTACTTGAAGGAACGTCGGTTCAAGAGTATGCATGTAATTTATGAAATCGTTCAGCAGTAACTGAAAAATGATTCCAGTGACTTGGAAACAAGCTTGAAAAATGTCTCCCAAAAGATGGTGTTTGTGTTAAAGCCTAGAAATCTGCAATTCATTCAGTTCCAGTGTAACAAATTATGCTTCAGGGCATTGTTTGCAGTTGGCTTTAACATGTATAACTAAAATTGTACAAATTGTACTGAGATTTTATAAACACTCTATGTGTATGTTATGACATATATAGAAACCTACCCATTTCTACCTATTTTGAAGGGCCAACTTATCTTGCCAAGGCAATGTGGGTTAGTGGAAAGAATTGGACATCTAGAGTCCCAGGATCTGGACTTAAACACTAGCTCTGTTACTTATTACCTAACCTATATGATGATCAGTTCTTCATTTGTAAAATGAGAGGATTGGATTAGATAAGCCATATATGTCTTCATATCTATAATGCTCTAAAATGACAAAAAAACTGGCTCTGCCACTTACCAACTGAGTGACCTGAATCAGGTGGTCTTAATCTCTAATCCTTATGTTTCCCATCTGTAAAATGGGGATAGTAATAGTTGAATGCAGAGGTAGCATGGAGTAATGGGAGGCTGAAAAACCAAGTTCCAGATCTTCCTCTAATACGTAACACCTGAATATAACATAACACTAACTTAACATTTAACTTCCTTTTTTATTATAGCTTTTTATATACAAAACATACACATGAGCAATTTTTCAACATTGACCCTTGCAAAAACTTCTGTTCCAACTTTTCCCCTCCTTCTCTCCATCCCCTTCCCTAGATGGCAGGTAGTCCCATACAAACATTTAACTTCTCACTGAGGAAGTGAAGTCTCTAAGATGATAAATTGCTGATGAGTTGCCAATATGCATAAGTGGAGGGAGTTTCTACACAGAGATTTTTCCATATTGATGAGCTCATGCATGCAGATTCTGCCAAAAAATAAAGGAATGATCCACCTTACAAGGTTTTCAGTGTGCAAATTATAGGAATTAATGTAAGCACAATGCTTTTTGAATCAGAAAGCACTCTTCAATCTCATATTCAAAAGGTATTTATTAAGCATCTGCTAGGCAAGTTACGTGCTCTGATAGTACAGAGACAAAAATAAAATCATCACTGCTCTCAAGAAGCTTACATTCTACTGAGAGAATCAACACATACTAAAATAAATATATGCACACAAAATAAACACAAATTAATTTGGGTCAGGGAGAATAATAGCAGCTAGAAGGGAATTAGGAAAAGGTTCATGTAAGAGGTGTCTCAAAGATCTGAAGAAAATAAGGGATTTTAAGAGGCTTCATGATAGAACAATGATAATATCCATACATATAAATACGTGTATATATATATAATGTATATCATTTACTATCTACCAGGAGCTTTGCCAAGTAGTTTATTCTCATTTCATATTTTATTTGTTCTCAAGCATTTTGTATCTCATTTGATCATCACAAAAATCCTAAGGGTTCAGTGCTATTATTACCCACATTTTACAGATGAGGAAAGGTTAAGTGACTTGCTTAGGGTCACACAGTAATTGTCCAAGGACAGATTTGAACTCAAATTGTCCTGACTTTAGGCACTGTGTTACTTAGTCACTGTGGTAGACTTAATAAAACAAAACAAAACAAATAGCTTTGGAGTCAGAGGACTTAGAGTTGAATTAGACCCAAAACACTTTCTACCTGTGTGACCTTAAGCAAATAATTTTTCCTCAGTGGGCCTCAATTTCCTGTTTCTCAAATAAGGGAGTTGGATTAGTTGTCCTGTGAAGTGCCTTCCAGCTCTAGATTTATGATTATGAAAGGCAGCATTGAGGTCAAAGAACTGTCCTTGCATGGGAGACAGCTAGTATAAAGGGGTTGAGATGGAAAATAGTTTTATCTGAAGAAAAGCAAGAAGGACAATTTAGATGGACCAGATAATGTTCTCATGAAGCTTGCATTCTATCAGGTGTGTTTTACTAGTTTATAAGATTTATTTAAAACATGAATTTGATTATCAGGGATCCAGTAGGATCCATCTATCTTGACATTTTTCATTTTTCTGCTAACATGTACTTATCCTTACAGAAGGATAGATACATCACATTCTGACTTTTGCATCCTTTTTTCCTAGATGCTTGCCCATTCTATTGATTTAGAATGTGTTTATCAAGTGACAGTAAGTCTTCTGTAGTAGGTAAGAAACAAGTAAGCAGTATCTTTCAGTTACATAGATCAAACTGTTAGTGTTGGTCACTTTTTTTTCCTTTTAAAAATCCATGCTCTTTGGGAATGTCAGGGGTTTTTAAATTATTATTTAGAGCTTCTCATAAAACTACAACTGAAAAAGAACCAAAACTACCTTTTCTTTTTCAGTTGTAGTTTTCTGTAACCATTTATTAAAAGGACTTGGGAAACAAATAAATATTCATCATTTTGCTTAATAACTTAAGAAGCAGAATAAATGAGGTGTTTGAGAATCATAGAATTTTAAAATTGGAAGTTATCAATAGATTATCTTTGAGGGTAATAACTTCTTCCCAAGGTACTCTAAAGATAATAGTACAGATGGGAGATTCCAGGGGGAATGTTGTTGTTTGCACTTTGTTCTTGAATAAGACCTATGACATCATGAGAGTGATATTTTGACTTATGTATAAATGCCCGTTTAGCCAAGGAGCAAATTAGAGAATTCTTGGCCCATTTTCAATAGTGGGGATTTTCTTTAATAAGCTGATAAATCACAATTAGTTTCTCTGATTATTCATGAAAGGATTAGATTAACAGGGTCTCAGTTCAGGTCTTTACTCTGAGAAAGCACCAAGGAAAGATTTTGCTTCTGGGACCCTCATATAAATAGGTTAATTCCTCAAAACAACAATGACCAACAGAAAGATATGAGAAGAGAAGGACTTTCAACATTTCAGGCAAAGAAGTACCCAAATATATTCCCTTAAATATTGTCTTTCGGAAGCCTCCAGTTCAATAGGAGTAGAAGTAAGGTGTTAGGACAAAAGATCTGAGTCAGAGTCATCTGCTGCTGGGTCTCACTGCCTTTCTGTCAACAGGAACATTTGATGAATCCAATACCTGTATAAAGTGAGATCCCTTTCCCCATCCACATTCTGCTTGTTTTCTCTCACCATGAATAATGTTTTGAAGGCCATTATATTCCTTGAATGATAATAATGGCTGCAATTTATATAGTTCTTTAAAGTTTACAAAACACTTTGAATACATTATTTCATGTGTGTCTCACAACAACCCTGTGAGGTAAATAGTACAAGGATTATCTTGTACTCCCTCTCTGACACTCATTTTCAAGTCTCTTTTGATGGATTTTCCAAGTTATACATAACAGCTAAAGCTATTTTTCCAAGACTGTCTTAGATTTTCTTTTCTTCTCCTTCTACACAATATTGAATGGTGATTGGATCAGCTCACATGGTGAAATTATCCTTTGCATGCAGATGATTCCTAGCTCCATGCATCTAGCTCAATTTCTCTTCAGAGATTTATCACTAACTGTCTTATGTATATTTATAATTGGATATTTCTTAGGCATCTCAGATTCAACATGTCCAAAATAGAACTCCTTTTCCCATTCCTCCTTCCAAATCCCTCATCTTCCTATTTCTTATTACTGTCAAGGGTAGTCACTTTCAGTCTGCCAGACTCTCAAATTCAGATTATCCTAGACTCCTCACTCATACTCCTCCCACGTATTCAAGCTACTGTTGTCTTGATATTTTTACCTTTGCAACCTCTTTTCATTCACCCATCTGCAGGTGCCATCCTGGTGTAGACCTTCTTCTCCTCATAATTGAACTATCGCAATACCTTCTGGTTGGCCTTGCTCCCCCCATTCCAATCCTTCCACCATTCAGCTGCCCAAGTAATTTTCCTAAAGGATAATTGTGACTATGTCACTCTCTCCCCTCTTAAAAAAATTCCACTGATTCTCAGTCATCATCAGGATCAAATATAGAAACGGTAATTTGACATTTAAAGCTTTTCACAACCTGACCCCATCATGCCTTTTCAATCTTTTTACATTTTCCTCACCTATATAGTACTCTCCAATACACCTACTCTTGTTAGATTTACTGCTTGCTTTTGCACACATAATGCTGTCTCCCTTCTCTATGCATCTGGACTAGCTGCCTACTAACCTGTGATTTAATTTTCCTGGCTTCCTTAATGATTCAGCTGACATCCCACCCTTTTCTGACGTTCTTTACAGCCCTCTCCATATTCCTCTGAAATTATCTTTCATTTACACAGTATATATCTTTTATATATATTATATTTTATGTGTGTGTACACACATAATTTATTTACTAATTTACATTACAGATAAAGAAACTGAAACTCAGGAAATGTCAAATGGCTTGTCCAGTGTTATACAGCTAGAAAGTGGCTTGCAGCTGATCCCTGTATCCATTTTGCCACATACATTTTGCCTAGTTTTCCATAAGTGGCTCTGGTTTTACCAGAGAATGCAGAATGTAGAGTTGGAAACCTTCTGCAGTCATACTCCAAAGAAATTACTCTAGGACTTTTAATGCTTTAAGACAACTACTATATCCATTCAAGTCTTCTCTAAACTATCATAACATGGCAAATGGCCATCCAGCTTGAGCTCCAAGACTTCTAATTAGGGAAGCTCACCATCTCCCTAAAAAGCCTTTTGGGTTTGGGACAGTCCTTATTAGGAAGCTTTTCCTCACATCAAGCACAAGGTCACTTCTTTATATTATCCCCATTTTTCTTGGTTCTGCCCTTTGGATCCCAACAGAAATAATTCAATCCTTCTCTCATGGGGCATTCATGTAAGTGAAGATTGGCATCATGTCTCAATCCTGAATCCTTGCTAAAGACTATACTAAACATCCTCACTTACTTCAATCAATTCTCTTGTGATGTTGGCTACCTGACCTCCCTCCTCCCCACAGTATAAGATCCAGGGACTAGTTTTAGGACCATGAGTAGTAATTTTACATTTAAGTAAAGAGACAAGAAGTGTTCATTCATTTCAAGATAGGAGAGAGTTGGGAAGGAAATGAAAGCCTTGGGAAGGATGGGGCTCAATGCTGCATGTCATTTGGTAGCTTCCAATCCAACCCAACAAACATTTGTTAAGTATCCACAATATACAAAAACTACAAATTCTGGGAACTAAAGATATTTACAAAGACAAACTGAAAAATGGTCCTTGACCTCAAGGAGTCTTCATTCTCCTATGGAATATAACACATCCAGTTATTATTGTTGCTGTTGTTGTTTAATCATTTCAGTCTTGTTCAACTCTGTGACCTTTTTTTGGAGAGGAATTATTTATTTTTGGCAGAGATACTAGAGTAGTTTGCCATTTCCTTTTCTAGCTCATTTTACATGTAGGGAAACTGAGACAGACAGGATTGAGTGACCTGCCCAGGGTCACAAGTTAATATATGAGGCTGGATTTGAATTTAAGTCTTCATGATTCTAAACTATTTATAGCCACTCTAGCTACTGTGCCAAGTAACCACCCCAAACACAGGTAAATATATAATTAATCATTTGAGGAGGTAAATCCAGTCAAATGTCAGCTGTGGTTCACTGACAGTTTAGTCTTGTCACTTGGCACTCAAAGAAACTTGAGGTAGGAGTTGCTTTAGTCTTAGCTTGTCAATTAGTTGTTCTAGCAATTTGGAATAGTTTTAAATGTTTTTCTGCATTTGGCTAAACTGTCATCAGTTTTGGCAATTTCAGGTGAAATTGACTTATATTTTTACATTGAATGAATTTTATTTATATTCCTTCTTTGTCTCAGTGAAGAAGCCTTGTTGTGGGCCAGATGGTCCTAATTATCTTTGGCCCATTTCTGGTTCTAGGTCTTCAGGAAACCAAATTCAGCTCTAAGGTTGATATAAGGTGTTATTTCATTCTTAAATGACCTTAATTTATAGCCTCTATCTATATGTATATAGACAATTCGCACTAGGAATTTTAGACTAAACTGGAGCTTTAAATCCTGCAGAGTATACCAAGGCCTGAGATAAGTGATCGTGTTTCCCTAAGATTGTAGTCAAAAAGAAACACCAGGACCAGCTTAAAACATCATAGGCTATCATACTTATGAGGGAAAAGGTAGACAGAACAAAAGGAGAAGTTATAAAAGCGTCCGTTTTTTTAGGATGTATATTATCAGGAACGCCCCTTGGCCCTAATCAGAGTCTTTTCTATCACACTGCAATCAGCCCTAGAGGCTCTGTTTTTTCCAAGAATACATTATTATTATTATTATTATTATTATTTCCAAAGATCATCCGTCCCCAGGACTATCTCTGGTTGGCTCTAATCCCAGATCTGTGGACAAGCTATTGTGCAAATTTAGGCCATTACCTCTCTGAAACTGAGTTTTCTTTTCAGTAAAATGAAAAATTTGGACAGTTTCCTCCTTTATAGAACAGAGTTCAACACCTAGGGCAAACTGCAGGTGGTTCTCATCCCTAGCCACAACCCACAATAATTATATGTCAATGGAATCAGGTTAAAATGAATACCAAAGGTGGCCTTGAAGAGTGAATAAAGTCCCAAAATGACAACATGTAGCCTGAAGTGTCCACAGCAGTTCCCCAACACAAGAGAAAATGGCAGCCAGTTCATGTCTAGAAGTGACAGAATAGACAGTGATGTGATGTGACATAACTCCAACACTGACAACATTTCTTGAAAGTGCTTTAAGGGCTATGACTGCAGGAACCAGAACAGTAGGTTGTCCTGTCAAATACTTCATTAAACAGTTATTATAGAGGAAAAGTCAAGGTCAGAACCATCATTTTTATGGCTTTGGTACGTAAACAGATAGATTTAGGGAGTTTTTTTCCAATCTCCTAACATTTTATATTCTTAGCCAATAAGCATTTATTAAGAGTTTACTATGTGCCAGGTACTGTGCTTGCTGATAAAAAGACACAATGAAACAGTCTTTGCTTTCAAGGAGCTTACATCTAATGGCTAATATATTATGCAAATAGATATAGAAGATATGCAGAAAGTAGATACAAAATAGTCTTAATTAGAGGGGGAATCACTTACTGGCAGGAAGAGGAAAGGTCCCTTGTAGAAAGTGAGCCTTAAGATAAATCTTGAAGGAAACCAAGGAACCCAAGAGGCAAAGGTGATAAAAGAGAATATTTAGGAGATAAGGGTATATTTTAAAAGATGCTATCTGCATCCAGAGAAAGAACTCATAAAGAGAAATATGTATAGAATGATTATATATATATATATATATATATATATATATATATATATATATATACACATATATATATTACATGCTTGTACCTAATGGTAGCCATCTCTAAGACAGAGGAGCAGGAGGGAGAAAAAAATAAATTATGCATGGTAACTATTATTATATAATAGTTTCACATGCAATCATATTTTTAAAAATCATATTATGTTGTAGAAATACCCATTTTATTATAAAAATAAAAAATTAAAAAAAATTAAATTTAATAAAAAAAAAAAGATATACTGGACAGAGATTAGAAATTATGTGTGAGGAACCTCAAACGTGTCAGTAGGCCTGGATTGTGCAATGTGTGGAGGGAAATCGTGAGAAAGAAGTCTAGAAAGGTAAGAGAGGGTCAAGGGTATAAAGAGCTTTGAATGCCAAATAGGAGTTCATAGAATATATATTTCATTCTTTGTATTTGTATCCACTGTGCTTGATACTGAATAAATGCCTGGTGATTTACTGATTTTTGATCCAAGAGGTCAAAAAGAGCCATTGGAGCTTATTAAGTAGAAGGTGAAAAGTATGACATAGTCAGATTTTTACTTTAAGAAAATCATTTTGGTGGCTGTTGGGAGAATGGAGTAGAGTATAGTGGGGAAAGTGAAAGGGCAGGAGCACTTAAGACATCATTGAGAAGTAAGTGAGAGGTAAGACTTGAAGTATAGCCATGGCTGTATGAATAATAAGGTACTGATATAGACAAGAAGTATTGGGGAGTAGGAAATGCCAAGATTTGGGCTACTGCTCTTATATGTTGGGTAGTGAGAGAGGAGAATTATATGATGCTGAGATTGCCATCAAGTGTGACTGGAATGATGGTAATACTCTCAGAAATAATAGGAAAATTCAAACGAGGGAAAGCATTGGGGGAAGAATATAATGAGAATAAATTGGATGTGTTGAGTTGGTGATGCTTGTGAGCATCCATAATCACACTCTAATTAATTTGTATTATATTTATTCAATCTATCTTTTACTTCTCTTAATTAGATCATAAACTCTTTGAAATTGGTAATATATCTGATTTATCTTGGAGCATCCTTACCATCATCTCAAACAATTCATTGCATTTACTATTTCCTGAATGAATGAATGATAGATTTCAGAGTATAACCTTGAGGCACAAAACCGGAGTTTAGAACCATCTTTGCAATGCTTCCATACTGGCTTCTCCAGAGCTATCATTGTTTGAAAATAGTGCTGCAAGAGCACATTTCAGGAACTGAAAGGGAGGAGAAGGAAGTGGGAAAAGCCTAAGTAGCAGTAGGAGTCTCCTTGGCCTCTTTTGTTCCTCTTTTCAAACAGCCCTCCCCAACTAGGGGATGGACATATTATCTAAGCATATGCTGCCACAAGCAAAAGAAGCACTTTCTTAGCTTTCCAGATTCTGCCCCCTCATTTGGTGCATTCTATTCCATTCAGAAGGACAAGGAAAAGAATAGGAAGTCACTCTAACTGCTGTGCATGTGAGGCTGCTCTTTCTTCCTAAATTCTGACGCTAAAAATTCTGTAGATGTAGTTCAAATACATCCATATTATTTTCCCTCCGTTTTACTTCATTCAGCTATAGATCATCCATTTGTGACATTCAGGAAAGTCAAAGTGTCTTTGTGAGTATAGACATTTGGTAAAATTGGATATTGGAATTTATCTTAGGTGCTCCTACTTCCTAAGGTTTAGGTACCAGTCCTCCTGGCTCAGATGCCCAGTACCTCAAGTCAGCCTGGGCTTTCCAAGGCCTTCCTTGTGTTGTCCCATTGGGCAAAGCAGGAGCTTTTATACTATTGCTAAAAAACCAATGGGTTTTTTATTATTTTATTATTTTATTTTTATTTATTTATATTATTTATTTAATATTATTTTATTTATTAATGCCTTCTGGTCCCACTATCTCTCCTCAGGGCCATGCTTTTTTTTTTTAGGGAACTTAATAGAAAAAGAGAATAATGTCTGGGCTAACATACCAATGACTTGTGCTCTGTCATTTTGTTTTCATATTTGTTTTATCCAACAGTGGTTCGTGTCTTAACTGAAGAGTTAATAAAAAGACTGAAGTTTCAGGCACCAATGATATTTTGAGATATATGGGCCTTTTGGTCCACTTCAAAGCATACCATTCATTCATTTTATCAAATATTTATTATGTGAGTATAATATACAAGGCATGGTGCTTAAGTCAGTTTGGCATACCAAAAAGGAGGAATGGATTTGGAGGCAAAGGATGTGGGTTCAAAAATCCTGGGTTTTACCATTTACTTTTTTGCGTGCTATCTGGTAAATTTCTCTACTTCTTTTTAAGCCTCTCAGTTTCTTATCTGTAAAAAGAGGATATTGAACAAGATGTCTTCAGAGGTTCCTTTTCATTCTAAATGTATGATCTTGTGAAGTGCTTTTTAGCATTAATTGCATTTAAAATATAATTATTGAGTAAATGTTAAAAATCATTCAATAAGCATTTATTAAGTGCCTGTTACATGCCAGGAATTATTTCTAATTATACCTAGAGCGAACAATCTATTCTTCTTTATTGAATGCTTTCCTCCACAATTCAGTAAACTCTGACACAACAGGGCAGAAGAGTGGTTCATTGAATAGAGAATACCAGTAACCAGGAAGATCTGAGTTCAAATCTAGCCTAAGACATTAGCTATGTGACCCTGGGCAAGTCACTTAGCCCAGTTTGCATCAGTTTTCTTATCTATCAGATAAGCTGGATAAGGAATTAGTAAACCATCCCAGTATCTTTGGCAAGAAAAATCCAAATGAACAGTCAGACATGACTAAAATGATGGACCACCACCAACAAATGTGCAGATGACTGACCTCAGTGCTCAGAACAGGTGTTGGGAAAGAAACAAAGATAATGTAGGCAAGACTTCTTGAGTATTTGTCATATACATATAAAATAGGCCATTTTTGTCATACCCTTTGATACCATCATTTTGAATGCCCCATATAATGGAAATTGTTCTCTGGAAGCCCAAAACCTAAACATAGAAAAAGAACTGACAAAGAAGCATTGGACCAAATATAAAAATAAGGTCATACCAGATGATCCCTTATGAGGTATAAACAAGTCCCTTGAGTGAGTTAGAAAGTGAACAGCCACAGGATATACAATGATTGGCCATATCCTGGGCTGACCTTTGGGAAAACAATCCAGTCACTTTTGTCAAGAGCCAGCAGTCAGGGAAGAATTTAGCTTTTCACCTCTTGCGGGTGGGGTGGGGAGAGAGTGTGGTATGGATGAGATGGGAATTTTCTCTCATTCCACCCTGCCCCCGTTAGCCATGGTATGTAGCCCTAAGCTCAGGAGGAAACAGCAGCTGGAAAGTCGGTTCAAGAGACTTTGAGACACAACTGAAAGAAGCAGAGAGTCCTGTTCTGCAGACAGATAGAGATATAGAGAAGCAGTCACCCAAGGTCAGAAAGTTTCAAGGAATATGAATTCTAGATATAAAGAAGAGAAGAAAATATGGATTCAGCAACTAGAGATAAGCTGCAGAGAGTTTATCCTGGAAACACAGCAGCATGTGACCCTCCCAGCAAAGACGCCCTTCAGAGTGAGCTTTGTGAAGACTATTGGTAAAGAAGAGGCATCAGTGTTGTCCAAGAGTGGGCTTATGAGTTGATTTGGCTACATCATCATCATTATCATCATTATCATCACCATTATTACCCCCATCATTGTCACCATTGGATAGTATTTATGTAGTACTGACTATGTGCCAAGCACCGCACTAAATACTTTACAAATATTATCTCATTTTATCTTTTTACTATAACCTTGGGAGTCCCCATTTTACAATTGAGGGAACCGAGGCAAACAGGTATAAATGATTTTTCCAGCTAGTAAACTGTCTGAGTTTAGATTTAAGCTCAGGTTTTCCTTACTCCAGATCAAATGTTCTATGTCCTGTGGACATAGCTGCCTCTAATATATTTCTTATATATATATATATATATATATATATACATATATATATATATATGTATATATATATATATATATATATATATGTATGTATATATATATATGTATGTATATATATATATATATATATATACATGTATATATGCTTCCATACTCTTAAGTTTGTACCCACTTTTCCCACACTATATGTATTTGTAGGAAAGTGCATCCCAGGCTTATGTTTTATAACTATTGTTCTTTTGGGGGCTTATTAATATTTATATTATGTCCACTGGTTGATTATTAAGAGGAAGCTCAATGATAAGTACTTAGAATATGTAGAATTAAGAGTTGGTACCCACAGGATAGCACAGAACTGACAGTAATAATCACATTGTAGGTGGCTACCTAACTTACCAGTGTGGGTATGCTTGGAGGATTGGTCCAGAAAAAGCATTTCAGTTACAATAAATATATGATAGTTGTGTGATCTAGTCTGTCCCTTCTCATAAATTCCCCCCCACCCCCCCGTGGTCCATGCTGCCCCAGACCTCGATTTTACCTCAGCAACAGGATACATCTTGACAATCTGTTATCACTCATTCTTGCTACATGACTTGTCTTTCTTTTCCAATAATCCATCTCTGTAGAGATATCTTCTATGCAATTCTCTACCTGTGCTTCTTCATTGGGTACATGCTATGGGTTCACACCTATTGCATGTTGCCCTTTTGATGACTATTTTGATTTCTTTGTGATCCTGGTATTCTTGGGTTCACAGATATATATCACCTGAAGTTACAAAGCAAGCCCTGCCCTGAGAGAGCTTCCTGTTCTATAGAATTACCATAAAGATAAGCTGTACACTTTTAATTTTTTTTTTGCACTTTTAACTTCTGTAGAATTCAGCCTTAGTCCTTGGGGCTTTAGATGGTGACATACAGAGACACTTGGAAGTACACGTATTTGCTCTTTCTTAGGGTCTTTTGCTAAGATAACCTTAGGTAAACCCTAGGATGAATGTTGTTTTGTTTTGATAAATAAGAGATCTCAATTTAGATCAGGAGACAGAGTAATTTATACTTTTTCCTTTTTGTTGACAGTCATTTAGGTAATGATTTTTGAATTTGGTATAAATAGCATTGTAGGATTTACTTTCAAAGTTATAATTTTTATTCTTTTAAGAGTGTGATTTTGGCAGTAATTGGTCTGCGTGTTCCTGTGAAAATATCTATCCAGGCTGAGTATTTGTCTCAAGTTTAGAAGATAACTCAATTTTGCCTCAATGCTTTCTGTTTCCAAACTTCACTGGAGATTGACTGCTCCCTTCTGTGCATTTCATTTTCATCTTGTAAGAAATTCCATATGAAAATAAAAATCAAGGCAATCAATCAACAAACATTTATTAAGCACTTGCCATGTACTGAACACTATACTGGACGCCAGGGACACTGAAATAGACCTGAAATGATTTCTGCCCTCAAGGAGATTATATTTTATCAGACAAGATGACCTGTACATTTGTAGGTAGATGCGAAATAGATACAATAGATCAGATTTTGATCACAATTATATTCTATAGGCGCATAAAAGTAGATATAAATTAAGTAATCCAGGACATAGGCCTGGAGTCCAATCCACTTGAAATGATTTACTTAGGTCTGGAAAGTTGCAGATCCTGTTTTCATGACCTATAAACCCTTTCTGCAGAAAGGTCAGGATGACACAGAGGCCCATTTACAAAATAAACAAACGAAAGCCCTTCCCCACAGCTGCAGCTTGTGGACCTTCCCACAATTCACCAGAGTTCATCTTATGCATTCGCAATCCATCCTCAACCAAGCAAGTCACAGGAAGCTCTCTTCATTATTTCTTCTTTGTCTTTTTCAGGATCAGCAGGAAAGAAATAAAAGTTAATTTGATCTAACCACCATGCTCTGAGTTTCTTGTCTTGATTTCCTCAAACAAATTTTGAATTTTAGAGAGTAGTCATTGATCTAAAATGTGGGAGAACAGGTTGTTTTTAAAATATTGCCATATTTAAAGATTGTTTCTCACAAAGATTTTAGAGAGTTAAGAGATAGAAAAAGAAAAAGTAAAGAAGGAAAAAAAAATCTAGCATATACTTTCCCTGGGCATACTCTAAATAAATAAATGTTCTGTTACCCTCTTAACTCAAATGCAGGCCAAAATGTCTCCTACTTTAATAGTGTAGAATCAATGGTGACAACTTTCCCATTTCCTACTTACATCAGTGGAATATCAACCATACTCATATCTGGATTCTTTCAAAAGATCATACAAGGCTGAAGCTACAAGGGACAATAGAGATCATGGAGTCGAAACCCTTCATTTATTGATGAGGAAACTGAGAATCACAGAAATTCCACAGTCACACAGTTGATAGCAGTGGCAAGCCAAGGGCTTAGTTAGGCCTTTTGATTCAGAATCCAATGATTTTCTGTCATATCTTTCTAGGTAAACACTTTGTTTTTTGTATTTACCTGAAGTGAAGTACTGTGTGAATATCCCAGTGACTGTTATTATTATTAATAGTAATATTTTAAAATTTAATTTTTAAATATAAAAGTTAACAGGTGGTAGGCATGGGCAAATTAGCTAATTCAGTTCTGTATTTTTTTAAACTGTCTTTTTAAATACTGCCTTTATTCATCTTCATTAAAAAATTTTTTTCTTTTAATCAAAAGATATCTTTTTTTTTTTTTTTTTTTTTTTTTTTTTTTTGGTACTCATTTATATGCCTTTACTTTCTGGTCATTTGTGAGAATTTTGTGTCAATTTACCACTTCCCTGTTCTCTTGAATCTTTCTGCTTCCCCCATTCTGGGAAGGTCTTATCCTCTTGTTAAGTTTCCTTCCTCTATAAGTAAGAGACTGTGTCTGCTCTTGATAAGTGACTGTGGGACTTGGAGGCTGCTGTGCCTGCCTTAACATGTGAAAATTGAAATAAAATCATCAGGTTATAATTAGCCTTAAAATGTGGTGAAAATGGAATTAGCCTGTTGGACCCAGCAAAATTTGTAAACAGATTCCCAATGGGGAATTACCCTAGAGCCACAAGAGCCTGAGCAATTCTTTCAGAAGCTTTTATTATGTTCAGATGTCACTGATATCCTTTTCTTATGTGACTTGCCTCTCAACCCTTTTTCCTTTCATATTGGAAGATTTATGAATGGACCTTTAAAAACTTACCTCTCTATCCCAAACCAGTCAGTCACTAATCTTAAACTCAAATGTGTGTGTTTCCAGAATATTTGAGGACATCTAAAAGTTTAATGTATTTACATATATTTACCATATATAGACTAGCTAATTTCTGTGCATACCAAATTGGATCAGTTTTTCCCCCCATTTATTGGATGATGTCTGGCTTTGTCAGATGCTCCAGTCTGCATGAATATTCTCTCACCTATGAATTTTTTTTTCTTCTTGGAGACAATTGGCATTAAGTGATTTGTCCAGAGTCACACAGCTAATAAGTATTTGAAGCCCGATTTGAACTCAGATTGTCTTAACTTCAGGGCCAGTGCTCTATTCATTGTGCCACCTAATGAACTTGTTTTGTTTTTTAACTTTTTGATAAGTATTTCAAAATAACTGGTTTTCTTCGCAAACCTATGTGCAAAACATTTAAGAATGTTGTTTTACTGAGAAGTAGTCTGTAAGCTTCCTCAGGCTTCCAAAAGAGTTTATAACACACAAAAAAGATGACAAAATCTTGGTTTACATGCTGTTTGTTAACCATAACTAAGCAAGAAGCCTTCTTTGGCCACTTTTGTGAAGCAGCCGTTGCAATTCTATTGGAGTTCTGTGACTATTAACAAGTCATTTAACCTCTGGGTTTCAGTTTCCACATCTGGTAATTGGGGATTTTAATACTTTTACTACCTTTCCCTCCCAAGTTCTCCTTCACTCTGCCCCTCACCCAGGCACAGAGCATTTTTCACCAGTGAGAGCTCATGCAGAATGAACTTGAGTCTTGGGTCACATATCAGTCACTCCCGCAGAGCAGTGATCTTTTTGATGTGGCTATTCCTGTCATTGATGCAGACTGAAATCTCCCCATGGTTGCCCATGCTACACTTCCCAGGAAAACTCCCTTTTCAGCCCATCAGTCAACAAACATTAAGGAAGTGTTCACAATATGCTAGCATTGGGGATACACAGACAGAAAAAAAACAGCCCTTGTCCTCAAGGAGCTCACCATCTAATCAGGGGTGACAACATGTTCATAATTAGATATATACAAGACAGATACAGCTTGGGTGGGAGGTGGTCTCAGAGGGAAGGCACTAGCAAGGGAAGGGGGGACCAGAATCGTCCACCTGTTGAATAAGGAAAGCCAGCAGAGTCTTGAAGGTAGTGAAAGAATTTAAGAGGCAGGAGTGAGGGGCAGATCATTCCAGACATGGGGGACTGCCAAGCAAGGAAACAGAGACCCAAGATTAAGTGTTATGTTAGAGATGGATTTCTTAAAATTTTTCCATTTGCTACGCCTGTTTGCCAGAGAAAATTTTTACACAACCTCAGATATACAAGTATGTAAAATAGGTATACAACTCAAACATTTATTGATAACAAATCATAATTTTGTAACCCCCCACATTCAGTTATGATACCCCATATGGGGTCATAACCCACAGTTTAAGCAGCTTTGTTTTAGATGAGCATCAAAGAAGCAGGGAGGGTTGGGTGGTACAATGCATGTTGTAAAGTATAGAAAGAATGAAAAGATATGAGTTTTGAAGTTTTTAAGTCTTCAGCAAGCATTTATTAAGCACCTGTGAGGCAGTAAGCACTGTGCTTAGTGCTAGGATGCAAAAATGGGCAAAACTAGCTCCTTTCTTCTTGGGGCTCAAAGTAACAAAGGGAAACAAGATGTAAACAACTACATACAAATGAGATCTAGGTAGGATAAATCAGAAATGGTCTTAGAGAGAAGGCACTAGTATTGGGAAAACCAGCAGAGGCCTTTGGAAGAAGGGAAGACTTTATCTGATCCTTGAAGGGAGATAGAGGTAGGAAGAAAATAATTATAGGCATGAGGATATTAAGAGAAAATAGAGTTGGCAGAGAAGATGTTCAGTATGAGAAACTGTTAGGAAGACAAAGTCACTGGATTGCAGAATGCTTGAAAGGATGGAAAATTTGAGAAAACTGGAAAGGTAGAAAGGGGCCAAATTATAAAGAACTTTAAAAGCCAGAGGATTTTATATTTGTCCTAGTGGCAGCAGGGAGCCACTGGAGTTTATAAAATAGGCGGGTGGCATTTTGAGAAATTTTAAATGCCAAACATGGGAATGTATGTTTCATCTTGGAACTAATATGTAGCTACTAGGATAAATATTCTTTCCTTCATTCCTCTAGATGAGATAGTCCTGACTCTTCATGGGCTTTCTCTACCCATCAATCAATCAATAAGCATATAATAACTGCCTACTGTGTACCAGACACTATTCTAAGCAATGGCGAGGCATTAAAGAACTTAACAGAAATCTTTTTGCCCTAGATGCTTACTCCACCCCAGAATTTTTATACTGGAAGTACCTCTGTCTCTCCAGTCTCTTCCTGTGATTGGCTGGCTCCTCCCAGAATCTGTATTTTAAGGCAGACACCCAGGTGAGGGATGTACTTCGTTCTTTTCCAAGCTGCACTCCCAAATATGGGCTCTTGAAAGTGTCAACTTAGCTTAATAATGCTTTACTCAAATCCACCAACTCAAGACTGGCCCTCTTTGACAATGAAGGATGAACAATCAGCACTCCTGAATGTAGATTTATTTGACTTGAATTGGAGATTGACCTACAATTTAATAAAATCACTCTGATAGTTAAGTATTGTTGTTCTTGTTCCTCCTTCATTCTTGAAGAGGACAGGAAGGTGACACACAAATGAACTGGATTTAAGTGAGGAACGGCTATGAAAAGTCAATTTACTTTTTCCTCCAGAGCCTTCTGGGTTCAGTGGCTAGATATAGATTAGGACCACTAGAGATGGCTCTGGATGTATGGGAGACTTTGGCCTTTTTAAGCTAAGATCTTTAACTGGTCTCATTTTGACTGAGGCAGTATCCATTCAGTGATTAAGGTTAGATAAGAAATGTGGCAGACAATGTACTCTTTTACGTAATCAAAAAAGTAAATCAATCTGGAAGGGCAGTTTTGCTTGGGATTTCTGGCCAAAGAGAAATAAGTCTATTTACATTTCCTCTGAATGATCGTGCCCCAAACAATGAATGGTCTCTGGTCTTGGACCCTCAATGAGAGACAGAGTGATTTAGGTTTAATGTTTGATTCTTGAGAAAGAAACATAACTGGTAGATCCCAGGATATCATGGGAAATAGCCAGGATCAAAATTTACATTCTTCTGGTCAGAGTATAGTAAGTATATCCTATGTGAACAGAGGGAGATAAAAGAGGGAAGGGGAGAGGGAGTGAAGGGAAGGGGAACTCCGGTTTGTTCCCCAATGGGGCAGCAAGTACTCCTAGTCACAGGTTATTTGTCCTTCATTCTTGAAGAAGACTATGATATCAGAAAGGTATTACCATGACTTAGAAATGAACTGAATTTAAGAGAGAGAGGATTGTGCAAAGTCACCAGCTTAATTTTCTCCTTTGCAGCCATCTGGGTCCAGTGACAAGATATAGATCAGGATAAATGGAGATGGCCCTGAATGAAGTGGGAGACTGGCTTTTTTCAGCCTTTATATAATTGAGTGGAGGATGTGTTGGTGGGTAGAGGGGTCTCAGATAGTGAAACTTCAGAAGGCTCTTGATATAGTCCATCTGTGAAGAGATGAGGGTCTGCATCAGGGTGAAAGCCATGTGAGTCAAGAGAAGCAATTTAGTTTGGGAGATGATGCCAAGAAATGACAGGACTTGAAAATATGAATATGAAGAATACGAAGGTGAATATGAACGAAGAGCTGAAGGTAACGTTGACATTTAGAGCCTTTGTTACTAGGAAGATGACAGTACCTTTGACCACACTTAGAAAGAAGAGAAGGGAGAAAGGAAGGGTTTATGGGGGAGTGAGGTGAGGATGGGGACTGATGATGATGAGAAATGAGCTCTATTTTGGATATCTTTAATTCACTTTGAGATATACAAAAGCAGTTGGTGATATAGAACTGTATTTATGGAGATAGACTAGAGCTAGATATGTAGCTTTGGGAATCATCTGCCTAAAGATGATTATTATACCCATGGGAACTGATGAGATCACCAAGTGATATAATATAGAGCAGAGGTTCTTAGCATGGGTGTGAAGAAGTTGATTTTTTTTTTATTTAGAATTTTTTTCACAGTATATATGCATGAGTAATTTTTTAAAATAATATTATCCCTTGTATTCATTTTTCCAAATTATCCCCCCCTCCCTCCATTCTCTCCCCCCGATGACAGGCAATCCCATACATTTTACATGTGTTACAATAAAACCTAGATACAATATATGTGTGTAAATCCCATTTTCTTGTTGTACCTTAAGTATTAGATTCCGAAGGTGTAAGTAACCTGGGTAGATAGACAGTAGTGCTAACAATTTACATTCACTTCCCAGTGTTCCTTCTTTGGGTGTAGTTATTTCTGTCCATCATTGATCAGCTGGAAGTGAGTTGGATCTTCTTTATGTTGAAGATTTCCACTTCCATCAGAATACATTTTCATATAGTATTGAAGTGTACAGCGATCTTCTGGTTCTATTCATTTCATTCATCATCAGTTGATGTAAGTCTCTCCAAGCCTCTCTGTATTCCTCCTGCTGGTAATTTCTTACAGAGCAATAATATTCCATAATCTTCATATACCATAATTTACCCAACCATTCTCCAATTGATGGGCATCCATTCAGAAGTTGATTTTTTAAAAAAATGATTAATTTCTTTCAATATAATTTATTTCCCTTTTAATTCTATGTATTTTCTGTTTTTAAAAGCATTATTCTGAGAATTGACCCAGAGGTGTTCAGAAAACACAAAGGAGTTAAGAATCTCTGGTATTGAAGGAAAAGAGCCTTGGGAGAGAACGATTGGTAATGTGATGTGGATGAAAATCTAGGAAAGCAGTGGTTAAAAGAATGGTCAAACAAAGAGGAGAAATCAGGAACCACAGGCTCACAAAAATCCAGAGAGGATGGAGTTTTCAGGAGAATCAAGTGATCAATAGAGTCAAATACTGCAGAGGCCAAGAGAAACAAGAACTGAAAAAAGGACACTAGATTTAGCAATTAAGAAATCCTTAGGAACACTCAATAAGGCACTCAGTCAAATGATGACTTTTCCTCTCCAGAAAAATCCGATGTCATAAAAAGAGAGCATAAACACAGTTGAGGCACTATGATTTGAACTTTGCCCCAAATGACTGGCCAAGCAGGAAATCACCTCCTGGAGACCGAATATTAGGCAGTTTTTTTTTTCCCCTAAAGCCCCAAAACATGAGGTTTCCTTCATCAACTACCTGGTAGGTTCATTTTGATCAGATTTAACCTCATAAATTGTTGTACCATCATTCAAAAGAGTCTAACAAATGGTTATTTTTGTAAAAATGGTCAACTCTTTGTTTCTAATCAAGAGATTAGTTTCTTTGTGGTAGAATGATACATATTTTTGTACCACTAAAATTAAATAGTTACTGTAGTTATGTGCTCACTGTGAATACTCAGTAAATATTAATGAGAAAGTGAGACATAAACAGAAAAGAAAATCTTATTAATCTGGATCAAACAAATGTTATTTCCACCCCCTCAATTCTCTCTGTAGCCAGCTCTCTGAATTCATAGTGTCATAGATAAAGAATTGGAAGGTCTAAATCAGATAATCCCCTCATTTTACAGATTTACAGAGGCTCAGAGAAATTGTGAGCCTTGGTTTTTTTCAGTCTTCTGATCACAAATACAATATTCTATTTACACACACTATGCTGTCTTTTTGCAATTGTTTCCAAAGCCTGGAAAAATACTTATTAGTTCAATGAGAAATCTGTCCATATTTTATATACTGATGCACTTATATGTTTACATATAGTGTTCCTCAATAAAATGTAACCTTTTTGAGTATAGGGACTATTTCCTTACTGTCTTTCTGCTTCCAATACTTAGCATCATGCTTGTCACATAGAAGGTATTTAATTTGTTGATTAATAAATCACTTGAAAAATCTCAATACCTCAAAAAAGTAAAGCTAGAAAAATCTCTATAAAATATAAATAAACATAAACACATATATTCAAAGATATGTGTATATCTCTGTGTGTACATGTATATATACATTTTAATATTGTTAGCCATTTTCAGGTTCATTTATGGAACATTTTGAATTTTTCACTATCATATTTTAAAGAAATTTCTAAAGCAATTATGATCAAGAATTCTACAAAGTTAAAAAAAGTGGTAATACAAAAATTGTTTAATAGTATGAAGACATTTGTAATATTTTAGGGAATCACAATAAGTTTCAAGTTAATTCCTATAAGATATTATAAAGTAGAATTTTGAAGCCTGAATTATACCTCAAAAATTCAATTATTTGGCAACATTTTTTTGTCCCAATAATATCAACTGACAGACTAATTGGTGGGATCTTTCTGATGCTTCTATAACCATGGCATTGAGGTGGTTGACCTTGGTGCTGTAAGAGGAGCAGCATCTACAGTGAATCAATATACCTTATCCTGCTTCAGAATATTGCAGGAAGTATTTGATAAAGATAAGTGACTTTTAAAAAAATGGTGTATTTTGTCCAGTATACATACTTTTGTTGTTGTTGTTAGACTTTTAAGCTGTAGCATCAAAGCATAAAGGAAACCTGTGTATTTTGTATCATTTATAACACATTTTAAGAATTAGTATTGCAACTGAAAATTAGCAATTTTAAAAGTATTATAATAGCAATCATTTTTCAATAGTCTTAACCATAATTCATGTCTTTTATATTCCTTGAAGCAAATATTCACAAATTTTTATCCCTTTCTTTAAATTATTTTAAAAGTAGTGCTATGTTCTGTTTTTACATCATATACATTTTCTAGTGTACATCTTCCTTCCCCTTACATTTCTTCCTTATAATAAACAATTTAAAAATGGGAAAAAAATTCAATAAAGCTAACAGCACATCAACAAAGTCCAACATTATGTGGTGTTCTGTATCCATAATGCTCCCAAATTTGCAAAGAAGAGTGGAATAGCCTCCTACTTTTATATATATATCATCTAGTAAAACCTCCCTCAACTTCACTTCTTTCTATCTCAAAATGTGCCAGTATCTTCATTACTTCTTTCTTACTCTCTCATATCCCTTCTCCTTTCTTATTTAATTTTACTTAATGAAGCATTTCCATATCTACAGCAGAATACAAAGACCATGAATTTCCATTTCATACCACTTTCTTTTTTTAAAAGTATATCACAAATTCCATATATAGCTTTCAAAAATATCCTGCTTATCTGTGTTTCCTTCTGAACTTCCTCCTATTCTCTTCTGTATATTTTAAAAAAAATGTTTCAATGGCTCTCATTTTATTGGCAGCACCATTGTTAAACTCTCACCTCTGTAAAAATCTTCCATTTAAAATTGAAGGGAAAAAAATCTTGAATAAAGTCACACAAAATGATTCTACAGAGTGCATATGTCCAAGTATTTATGTCCCCTTCTATACTTCATATGCACCAACTCTCTGTCAGGAAGAAGATAACATGCTTTAGCTCATTTATGAGGAATTAAGTTCTATCCTTTCACCTTCTTTTTATCCTCCCTTTTCTTTCCCCTCTTAAAATCTGTACAGAATTAATTCACCTCTAAGTTTTCTGTTTTTCTCAATTTAACTTTTTTCATATCCTTTGGATTTAGTACTGATTTCTTCTTCTCTTATGCCTGGAATTGTACAAATACATTGACTTTTCTAGGTGTTCCTTAATTCTTGTGTTTGCATTTCAAAATTCCTATTTTTCTTTAGAAATGCTTAAAAGTGTTCTATTCCACTAAAGCAAACAAGGAACAGATTTTGCGCTCTCTATTCTGCCCTCAAAAGTCCATGATGCCCTCCTAATTTATGTATCTGGCTGGTTTGCCTTCCATTCCATCTTAACTAGAAGTCTCCATTTTCATTTCAGGGATAACCCTTGCTCTTAATCTCATCTTGTTTCATCCCTTCCAGAATCCTTCACAATTGGTCATCTCTCTTATTTTGCTCATCTTTAATATCTCAATCATTGACGTCATCTAAAATATGCATGTTTTTTCTTTGCACTGAAATTGCTATTGTCTTGAGTTATAGTTACTCTTTATCCCTGTCTCTGTTTTTCTGCCATTCTCTGTCTCTTTGTCTGTTCATTTTAATAAACTGTCAAATCTTGCCGATTTTACTTCCACAGTGGTATCTTGTCTTGTACATAAAATGTGCCCAATAAATATTTGTAAAAGTGTGTGAAGGTATATAAAAACTTATGGCAGTAGATAAAGATTTAATAATGAAGACAGAAAGTATTAAAAACATCTTTAATGAGGGAAAATATTGGGAATTCATTAGAGAACAAAACGGAAACTTAAAATAGGAATTACAGATTTATTGGAGACTAAGTCAAGAATCACCACTGGAGTTTTGTGCCTTTATTTTTATACTTCTTTAAATAATAAAATAATAGGTTTGTTATCTTAAACACTTCTTTTGAAAACTGGCACAGTAGCATATTTTTTTCTAATGTATCTTTATCATCTTATCAGACTTCTTTCATTTAAGAAAGAAGACATTGTTTCCGTTTTGAGATCTTATACACTAAGAAACACTAATAATATACATAATATCTTATACACTATCCACTAATATGCCTGAGAGGTTTTAAATAAGGAAATAAATAAATAAATAAATAGAATTCTACTATGAGTTAGTATGAAATTGTCATAAATCTGAGTTTTGATATATAATAGGGATAGGGACTTGATCTGTGATTTCATTGGTGGATATAGAAGAAACTTTATTAACCCACAGAAGTGTGCAACTTAACAGTTTTAGATTTGACTACATGGGACATGACTTGGTCATTTGTTGGCTTCATATGTCAGAGAGAGGACTTTGCTGACTTCTCTCTGGCAAACTCTTCTCCTTGGTGTGTAAATATGGTCCTTAAAGAAAGTTAATAAAATCTAGAGCTTAGATTAAAGCTTCCTGTGACAGGATTCAAGTTTGTCAAGTGACAAATTAAACACTTTATGAAGCAGCACTTGCTATTCATTAATAGTAATTATATTCTATAACCATGAAAAATTCACATATAATACTACAAGAAATCAGACAGCTGAATGAGAAATAGAGAAACTTTTTCTTTTTACTTACTTTTTGTGAGATCGTATTAGTAGGGGGAACTTCATTTTTATCTGATCTGAGGCAGATGATTGTGTTTTCTGAGCTTAGTGATATGATAAGTGGGAAGAAGACATCATTTGACAACAAGGGAAGGGGTAGAAAAATATGATGTTGGTAAAGTTGCTTAATGCTAATGCCAGCTTAAGAGCAAAAATGGGCATTTAAGTGACTTGGTGGAAAGAGTGCCAGGCTTGGAATTTTTCTAAATTTAAATTCAACCTCAGATACACAGCTAGTAAGCTATCACTTCCTGTTAGCTATTTTATTCTTCTGCTTTAGAGAGATATAACTTTTTTTCCTTAAAGGGACAACTCTGTAAACAATTTAACTATGTTTTATAATTATTCAACTCAGTCAACATTTATTTGTCAACTACTATATGAGAGGCACCATTTTAGGCACTGAGGTAAAAGGGATAAGAATTCTTGAAAAGAATGATGAACTTTGATTTAGAGAAAAACTGGTTTTGGATCCTACTTCTAGCTTCTCTCAGGTCAGAAGGACTCTGAGACTGGGTAACTCCATCTATAAAATGGGGGTCATAGCATCTGTAGTCCGCATCTTGTGGTGATGCTGAGGCTCAAATGAGAAGGAAGATGTAAAATGTCTTTAAATCTTTTAAGGGCTACATAAATGTTTATTTTTTAAGAGAAATAAAAATTCAGAGCCCATACAATCTAACAGAAGGGGCAAAAATACTTAAATAAAAAAGTAAAAATACTTAAATAAACAACTATAAGACAAACGAAATATAGTAAAGGTACAAACAAGGAGCCATGATAGTGAGGGCATCAAGAAGGCTTCATGAAGAAGGTAAAATTTAACTGAGAATTAAAGAATAGGTAGGATATGAAAAGGTAGAAATGGGGAAGAAAAGAATTTTAAGCCAAAGGGAGGGAAAACTTAAGTGAAGGAGGTAGGAAAGCACATTTAAGTATAGGTAAGTATTTAATTTTGGTTGTTTAGGCTTTGCAGATGGGGTGGGAGGATAATGATATAGAATGTGGCAGCTAGATCACACAGTAGATGGAACACCAAACCTGGAGTCAGGAAGACCTTTGACTTTCTTTACTAGTTTTGTGATCCTGGGCAAGTCACTTAACCCTACTTGCCTCAGTTTTCACATCTGTAAAAAGAACTAGAGATGGAAATGGCAGACCACTCCAGTATTCTTGCCCCCCCCCAAAAAAAACCTAAAGAGTCAGACAGGATTAAAATGACTAAACAACATCCACAAAAGGGATATAGACTGGGATCTAAGACTGTAGTGAGAAGTTGGTGCCAGAATGTGGAGGACAAAAAACGATCTTAATCTGTATTTTTTGGAAAAGACAGTCAATGCCTTTGAAGATTTCTGATCAAAGGTGTATAGACTGCTCTTCTCCACTCTATACTCCTCCAGTTTTCAGTGTGAGCTAATGGGTGGGTGGGAGTGACATCCCCATGAGATCTGAGGTGATAACTCTTCCCAACTCCTACCAGGGAAACTCATGGGGATCCTAGAAATAACTGGGGAAATTTTTTAGGCTTCTTGGAGAGTGTTTATCCGAGTGTGAGAAGGAGAGCTTATAGCACAAATGCTGGAGGGAGAGAGGACATCAGGTCAGGAGACACCATGTCTGTACCTACCAACCATGACAGCAGCTGAGAGGGGTGGTGTTGTCTTAGTGCTTGAGCAGGTTTGAATGAGACCAGAGCTTGGCAAAAACTGTATTAAGTGGGAACCAATCCAGACTTTGAGTCTCTTGTGTAGCCCTGGAATCATGTTGAGAGTAGTGAGATCTCTGCCTCCTGTAGAGACTGGGAAAATGGGACTGCTTTCCTATGAAATGTCAGAACCAGATCCAGCACAGCAGATTTTCTTATGATTCAAGAGGCTTGAAATATCTGAGGCAAAGAAATATCTGAGGGAAGAATCCAGGAAAGTAACACCATCAACAGCCACTGAAAGCCACCCAGAACTGCAAGAAGGGACACCCCCCTGATCATCTGTGAAAGGAGCCCTAGTTGGGACCCTTCATCTAACCCAGGGTTGCTAGTGACTGAAGCCTAACAGACATAGGGAGAATACACTTTCATCAGCAGGTGTCCTTTCTCACAGGTTCTATACTGAATTTTATTTGTTTTTTTTTTCTCTGACCTATAAACAGAAAGGAAGGCAGGAAACAAATATTTATTAAGTGTTTATTTTGTGCCAGACACAAAGCTAAGATGAAGCTTTTCTCATTTGAATTTTGTGAACTGAGATTTACAAGGGGCATAGGGATATATAGGGAGACTCCCAAGTTTTCTGGGTGGTGGCTGTGAATAGTCAATGGGATGAGAAGTTCTCCCAAAGTATGTCTGAGTTACATTAGAGCCTTTGACACAAGGATGACAGAAATTACCTGAGCACATCTGTGCTTTAAGATAGTTGCTCTGGCAGCTGTACACAGGAGACATGGAAGGACAGAGGTCTCTAAGATATAGAGGGTAGGAGGAGACGGACTAGCAAAAAATAATTTAGGAAGATGTTGCAGCAATCTATGGGAGACATATTGGAAACCAACATGGTATCTTTATAGAATACTGTATATATAGTATACATAGTATAGTAGGTATAGTTGTTGTTGTTGAGTCACATCAGAAGTGTCCAGCTTTTTTGAACTCCTTTTGGGGTTTTCTTGGCAAAGATAACTTGCCATTTCCTTCTCTAGCTCATGAGGAAACTGAGGCAAACAGCATTAGTTGATTTGCCCATGTGTCACACAGCTAGTACATGTTTGAGGCTGGATTTGAACTCAGGAAGATGAATCTTCCCCTGGGGCTGGGTAAATAGTTAAAACTTACATTTGAACTTTTAATTTTTTTCTTGTGAACATCAACAAACTTACATTTGAATGTACAAATAGAAAAAGAGGATTAAATATTGAACTGCTAACTATTAGTTGTCAAATCACCTAATATTTGTACAAGTGCTTAATGTTCTACATGACACATAGTAAACACTATATAAATGTTAGGATGTTGGTATAGGTTTTGTTTTGTTTTGTTTTTTGATGGGGTAATCTTTATTTATTTATTTATTTGTTTGTTTGTTTATTTTTTATTATGACTTTTTATTTACCAGATTATGTATGGGTAATTTTACAGCATTGACAATTGCCAAAACTTTTGTTCCAATTTTTCCCCTTCTTCCCCTCACCCCCTCCCTCAGATGACAGGTTGACCAATACATGTTAAATATGTTTAAATATAAATTAAATACAGATATTGGCATAGTTTTAAAAAATGTGTATTGAATATGAATGATAATGATAGCTAGCATTTATATATTTTTTAATCACAAAGTTTGCATAGTGCTTTACATATGCTATCTTATGTAATCTTCACAATAACCCTGTGCTATTTTTTATCTACATTGTACAGAGTAGAAAATCGAGGCTGAGAAACAATAAACTACTTGCTCAGGATGACACCGCTAATATTTGAGGTAGAATTTGAACTCCAATCTTCTTGACTTCAAGTTCATCCCTCTACACACTGCAATGAAATAGATATAACTATAGATAATTTATTTTGCAGTGGACCCAAGATCTAATTTATGTCCATAATTTCTAGTGAGGAAAGTCCTTCTGTCAATGTAGAACAGAACTCTCTCTAAAACTTGTTGCTTTTAGTTGGAGGGAGAGTAATAATGCTTAGTCTTACATTAAATTTTATTGTTTTGGTCAGTGGACATTACTTATATTTCCCTTCTATCTATATCCATTGAAAAAGAAAAAAAATCAACCCCAATTACAAAAAGTCAACCAAAACTTGTCCTTATAATATTATCATATTAGGGTTTTTTTTGTTTGTTCATTTATTTGTTTTTGTTTTGGAAGCAATCAGGGTTAAATGACTTGTCAAGAGTCACATAGCTAGTCAGTGTTTGAAGCCAGATTTGAACTTGGATCCTCCTGACTGCAGGGCCAGTGCTTTATCTACTATACCACCTAGTTGCCCCATTATTATTGTTATTGTATTAATTGTTCTGGTTTTGCTTACTTTACTCTGTATCAGTTCATACAAAGCTTCTCAGGTTTCTCTGAAACTGTCCCATCATTTCCTACAGCACAATAATATTCCATCATATTCATGTCATTCCTATATTATAACTTAACTATTATGGAACTAAAAATCTTTTTTTTGGGGTAGATTTTCCAATTACACGTAAAGATAGTTTTCAACATTCAACATTTTTTACAAGATTTTGAGTTCCAAATTTTCTCCTTTCCTCTACTTCCCCAAGACATCTAAATGTATTTCCACATTAGTCATGTTGTGAAAGAAAAATCAGAACAAAAAGGAAAAACCATGAGAAAGACACAAAAGAAAGCACAACAAAAAAAATGAAAATAGTATGCTTCATCTGCATTCAGATTCAGCTATGGCTGAATAAATTATAGTATATGAATATAATGGAATATTATTGTTCTGTAAGAAACGATCAGCTGGATGATTTCAGAAAGGCCTGGAGAGACTTAATGAACTGCTGCTGAGTGAAGTGAGTAGAACTAAGAGAACATTGTACCCAGCAACAAGATTATGTGATGATCCATTCTGATGGATGTAGCTTTTTTCAATAATGATTCAGGCCAATTCCAATAGATTTGTTATGGAGAGAACCATCTGTATCCAGAAGGAGGACTATGGGGACTGAGGGTGAATCACAATATAGTATTTTCACCTTTTTTATTCTTGTTTGCTTGCTTTTTTGTCTTTTTTGTGACAAAGATTACAGAGCATTTTTTCAAAACAAAGTGTTAAGCATTTAGACAGGGCTTACTACAAGTCAGGCACTATGCAAAAGAATTTTAGCAAATATTATCTCACTTGATCTTCGTAATAACCCTGCAAAATAGATGCTCTTATAGTCCTCTTTTTATACTTGAGGAAAATTAGTTTAAATGATTTGTCCAGGATCACACAGCTAATATGGGTCTGAAATAATGTCTTTCTGACTCCAGGTTTGACATTTTCATCTACTGTGCCATCAGCTGCTCCTAACAACAAGATTTGGAAGTAGCTAGTGGGAGTATTTTTATCTTCATTTAACACATAAGGAAACTGAGGCAGAGAGTGATTAAGTGGCTGGTCTATGGAGCGATATAGCCAAAAAGATTGAAGCTGGGATGCCAAGCCAGGTCTCCTGCTTATAAGTCCAGGACTTCAAGCACAATGCTATGATGCCTGTTCTGTAGATTTTTGTTTTTCATGGAAAGAGCTAAAGTCTTGTATTTTCGCAGTTGCCTAAATAGCTAATGTACAATCTTGTCATTATTCTGGAATTACAGAAGCACTTAGCCCTGAGAAAAATTATAAGATCTTATGGGAATGATTTACTATAGCACAGGAAATTGGGTATCAAAATGAGAAGCACAGCTAGGAGATGCTGTTTTTCTAAAAGCTTTAAAATTCCTTTTGTTTCCTCTGCATCAAGAAGTCATTTATACTTTGCTGGATTTTGATGATAATAGAAGTTCCATTTGTTGTTTTTGAGGTTGTTTTTTAATCTAACAGCTGACAGTGTGAGTTGTGATAATATTCTATGCTCAGTACTGACTTGTCATTGCTTTTACAAATGTGTGCCATTGTTCACTAAAGATAGTGGGAATGCATATAGGTGTGAATGGGTGCATATGAGTTATTAGTAATAGCTTTAGTGGATTAACCAAGAATTTTTGAAGAATAAAAGCAAATTAATTGGCCACCATTTCAAATCATTGATAGAAAACAATCATTCAGTCAGTGTACAAGTATTGATTAAGTACCTACTACATGTCTGGCAACACGCAAAGCTCTGGGGATACAAAGAAAGGCAAAAATAGCCTTTGCTGTCAAGGAGTTGATGAAGTAGAGAACATCCAAAAAACTACAATCATAAAGGTATCAAGGAAGATGGAAGATAATTTCAGAGACAAAGCACTAGCATTAATGGGATTAGGAAAGACTTCTAGAAGGGAAAGAAGAAGGGGAAAGACTAGGCACCTATATAGTGCTTGCTTTATATGAGGCACTGTGCTGTACTGTTAGCAAATATTATCTCATTTGATCTCAAAAAAACCCCTGAGAAATGGGGGTGTCATTTTACAGAGGAGGATACCAAAGAAAAGAGAGATGAAAAGATTTACTTAAGGTCATACAGCTAATAAATATCTGAAGCTGGATTTGAATACAATATAATATAATACACACTCAATAGGAGTCTGGTATGTGCCAGGCACTGTGCAGAACTGCTAGAGATACAAATGAGAAGATTGTCCCTGCCCTTGAGGAGCTTGCAATTTAATGAGGCAAGGCAGTACACAAAAAGCTGAAAAGAACATGGGAAGTAGGGTGCAGGTAGAAAGATTCCCCATTATCCCCTCTCCCCCCTCTCAATCCCCTGTGATAGTAGAGTTTAAAGTTGGCAGTGAAGCTGATAGGGAATGAAAAGTTGGCTGAACTTCTGAGTCCTCTGTAAAGAAAGGCTTTGAAAACAGTTTTTGCTCCACCCTCCAGCCCTTCAATTAGAGGGACAGAAACCACTGAGATTATAGGAGAGCAAATTTTATGGTGATGTGTTTTCTGTTGATGAGTTTATCCAGAAGAAGCATAGAGATAGTGGAGATGGAACCAAGTATTTCAGCTGGTGGGAAATGAATTGGCTGAGTCTCTGGGCTTTCTTTAAAGGAAGGCATTGGAAGAAGGTTTGTTTGTTTTTCTCCATCTTCTATTCCCTCAAATAAAAGAATAAAGTTAATTGGGGGGTATTGATAAGGTATGAGGACCAAATCTGAAGCTGACTTAAATTTAGATCTCCTTGACACCAGACTCAATATTCTATCCACTATGCTACCAGTTCCCACCTTGAAAAATGTAGGATCGGCAGGGATAAAGACCTTTTAATGAATTACTATTGCTTAGACAATTGAGAAGAATCTTATAGCCCAGAGAAGTCTGTCTGAAACATATGTATTCATTTTTCCAATTAGTCTCATCTGTAATGAGGGAATAATAGGATAGATAGGGCAGGTCTTAAGGTTTCATATAGACTAAAGGACTCCCAAACTAAATTTAATTCTGAACCCTTTTCCTTCCCAGTCTGACCAGACCTTATAGTTATCAATAATATTATATGAATGATAATGATAATAATTCTCATTTCTATAAGACTTTGCAGTTTATAAAACAATTTTATCACAATGATACTCTAAAGTTGAAATATTAGGTTTTATTACCCCAGTTTTATAGAATAAGTAAATGAGGAAAATTCAGAAAGATGAAATGACTTGGATGGGGTTATATGTGTATTGAGTGACAGAGGCCATGCTTGAAACCTTCCTGTGTTCTTAGAACATATGTTGTCTCTATAAAAAAAGAGAATTCTTACAGGTGTTACATTTGTCTCTTTAAAGCACAGCATTTTAAACATATTAAGTAATCATAGAAAAAAACCACTAATAATGGTCCGTCATTATATAGCTCTTTAATAGAACTAGATCTAATCATGGATATTACAGAAATGTGGTATACTTTTAAAAAGTATTAACATAATGACAATTGCTTGATATATTTTATTTTATTCATTTCATCATTTATTTATTAATCTTTATTTATTTATTTATTGCTTGGTATATTTTAAATGCAAGTGTTTTCTAAACTAAAATTATTACTGTCTCTAAGGCAGTGATATAAATAACTTCTGTTTAATTGTCAACTTATGAGAGGAATTGCTAGAGTAATGAGTTATTGTTAATAGTCTCATAAATATCATCCCTGAAAATAGCTCATGAATATTTGGGACTCATTTATGTAATGCTTACATGTTATTTCAATGAAGTACCCATTTTAGTTGTCACATTCCAAGTTACTTAACAAAGCTTACAATCAATGTGAAGATTAGGGAGAAGTATAAAATTTACATAGAGAACATATTTAGGTACCAGAAAATTCCCCTCTTATGTGTCATAAAGTGTCTGCAGCTGTAACATCTTAGTATATATATGCAAAGAACTTAATTTATAAATACACAAATTTGGATTGAGTTCATAGAGAAAATAACAAAGATATAATTTAAAATAATAACCATACTGCACCTCCCCATTCCAATTTTAAGCATACACTTAATATATTTCTATGTTGCTACAGATAAAAGATTGCCACCTCCACTTCCTTTTCTCTTGCTGCAAAGCTGCCCTTATAAGACAAGTTAAAGGATCAGTTGCCAAAATTTGCATCCTGCAGAGGAAGCACATTTTTACTGCTGAAACAATTTCAGTTACTGTGTTAAATAGTAAAACATTCTCTGTATAGTTCTGAAATGGTGTGGTTGGGCCCCATACTTTGCAGGAGAAGCTAAGGAGCAAAAGGCAGCAAATTTCATTATTTTGATTTCTTTTTGAAGTCAGCATTGATGGAGAAATATCCTTCAAGAACATTCAAGACAAGCTTAGGGCACAATGCATTTTAAATTTTTGAAAAATTAAATCTTCTTCCATGGGATGTCATGTTCAATTTAGGGCCCAGGCAGTTGACATCTCACCAAATTAAGGAAAGTAACTATGCAAAGCCTTTTTGGACTTTGTTGCAGTTGACTACAATTTTGAGTATGGCACTAAAAGAATTACTAGTACCTCTCAATTTCAGTTGAACCCAATATTTATCTGAAATGTCTGCTCAAAATTGAATAGATTAATTCATACTTTAGAAAGGTACAAAGAAGCTTTTTCTGTTTAAGAATCAGACACATTACCTGCCATGTTGTGCTCATTCATTTGAAGTTGATGAGAATTAGACTGGGAGACAAGAGAGACTTAGAACAGGAGGAAGGCTTATTAGATAATAATATCATGGGATAAGTAAGGAACAGCCAATATAATATACTAATATGATCATGATGTTGAGATATTTAGAGTAAGGTCCCTAGTCCACTGGACTTCTGAAAACTGGGATCAGAATAACATCTACTACTCTGCTGGAGAATGTTCATTCCCTGCTATCCCCATGCTTTCCCCCATGCTACCCTCTTTGTCTGAAATGCTCTTCTTTCTTTCCACTTAATGTAAAGCTTATCTTTCCTTCAAGGTCTAGTATAAGTGGCACCTAAACTTTGAAATCTTTCTAAATGACTGTTTTTGAAACTTCTTGAAAACCTGATGATTGTAAGACATTCATAGAACATTTAGGTTATTTATAATTAATTTTTAAAAAAGAAACCTTAAATATCAACAAACAACAATACTTGCTTTGTAACTATGTTTAACTTAATTTCTTTTTTAAAATCACATTTGGTTTCATTTTTTAAAAAATTATTGATTAGTTTTCATCATTTACATTTACCATATTTTGATTTTCATTTTTTCTCCCTCTCTTCCTTCTCTTTCCCCTATTCCAAGATAGCAAGCAATCTGATATAGGTTATGCATATAAAATAATGTTAAACATATTTCTGTATTTATCAGTTGTGAAAGAAGTATCAGAGCAAAGCGGAAAAACCACAAGAAAGAAAAAATAACAAAAAAAGTAAAAATAGTTTTCCTTGATCTGCATTCAGACTCCATAGATTTTTCTTTGGATGCAGATGACATTTTCTATCATGAGTCTTTTGGAATTGTCTTGGACCATTATATTGCTGAAAAGAGCAAAATCTAGCAAAGTTGATCACTGATACATGTTGCTGTTACTGAATACAATGTTCTCTTAGTTATTTTCATTTCTCTCAGCATCTGTTCGTGAAGTCTTTCCAGGTTTTTCTGAAATCTTCCCTCTCATCATTCTATTACATTCATATACCACAGTTTTTTCAGCCATTCCCCAATTGATGGACATTGCCTTGATTTCCAATGCTTTGACATCACAAAGAGACCAATTTTTGTACATGTGGGTCCTTTTCCCAATTTGTATGATATCTTTGGAATAGAGACCTAGTAATGGCATTGCTGGAGAAAGGATAAACACAGTTTTATAGCCTTTTGGGCATAGTTCCACATTGCTTTCCAGAATGGCTGGATAAGTTCACAACTCCATCAGGCATGCATTAGTGTTCCAATTTTCCCACATCCCCTCCAACATTTATCTTTGTCTTTTTCTGTTATGTTAGCCAATTTGACAGGTATATGATGAAATGGTATACTTAGAGTTGTTTCAATTTGCAATTCTCCAATCAACAGTGATTTAGAGTATTTTTTCATGATTATGCATGAATTTTTCTTTTCTTCATATAAACATATCTGTGAAGTCCGGGTTAGCACCCTGGATGCCTTAGAATCAGCTGGAGTCAGGATAAGCAAAAGTTCTTGGTCTTTATTTTTGATCTTTAGGGGGAGAAGTGAAGGGAATGGACTCAAGCTCTCCACGACCTCCCTTCTCCTAATCCATCCGTCTTACTCTACCCCCTAATCCCTCCTACAATTATCTGTATACACCAAAAGATCAAGCCAGTGGTAAGGGCCATTTCCAAGCATATGCTTATAGAATATTGTCCAATAGGTAATTAGCCTTAAGTGCTCAGTTGTCTGATTCCAGTGCACCTATTCAGAGTTTCAGCCCTTTACATCTCCCGCTTTCTTTTGTTTTAGAACACAGGTGGTCACATCATTCTTGACTTCTCAGGGAGGAGAGAACAACAAAAAGGAGGTGATCATACCCTCTCTGACTTCTCAGGAAGAGAGATGAAAAACATCAAAGGGAAGTGGGGAATCAAGCCAGATATTGCTAGTGGGTTTCTGGGCTGAAGGGTCTTACAAGAAACAGATATGCACAAACCCATCAGCATGGGAGGTATTACACAAGCATATAGCAATTAAAGCATTGGCTATTAATGATGCCTCTCCCCACAGCATGTGTAGGCTCAATGTGGTGTAACAAACATGAACTGTATATGCAAGTAGAGATATAATAAACAATATGAATCAACATGGTGTTGTAAAAGATTTCCAGAAGTCCTAGAAGGAGGGTATGTAAAAAAACAATCATACATGTGCCTCCTTCAGCAGCCAAGAGATAGTCCAAAACCATTCTACTGTCCCTTGCTTCACATGTTAGGGAATCCACTGATACCCACAAGGTTTTGAAGTCCTGCAATAGTGTTTTTATATGTTAGGGAATCCAATGATTCCTGTAGATTTTGAAGTCCTACAATAGTCTTGTCATGTCTCAGAGAATCCAAGGATTCCTGAGAGTTTTGAAGTCCTACAACAATCTTAACATGTCTCAGAGAATCCTATGATTCCTAAGGGTTTTGAAGTCCTACAATAGTCTTATCATGTCTCAGGGATTCCAATGATTCTTGAGAGTTTTGAAGTTCTACAACAGTCTTATCATATCTCAGGGATTCCAATGTTCCTGAGGGTTTTGAAGTCCAAAAATTTTTGATGTCCATGAGTCAAACACCATAACTGTCATGCTCTTTCAGTGGTGGGCACAGTCAGCAATAGAAACACCCAATGCTTCTTGGGTCTTCTCCTTTGTTTCAAGGGTCTACTCTCATGGACAAGGCAAATACAGCTTGTTGGCACCCATCTGATTCCTTCTCCATCTGTAGAGATACAAGCAAACCCTCTCCCCAAGCAGTTAACCTTCTATTCACCACTTTCTGGGTCTCTCCAAATCACCTGGCGATTATCTAAAGATAGTGGAGCTACTTGCACTGGACACTGCCCTTCTGGTGGGTTATAAAACCTGTCTGCTGGAGCCAGTGCATTTTTGTCAAAAATCAAGAAGTTAATAGTATAAAGAGCTAGATTTAAAAATTCTCTAGGGTTAC
The DNA here is from genome assembly GCF_048593235.1 of Sminthopsis crassicaudata. NCBI lineage: Eukaryota > Metazoa > Chordata > Mammalia > Dasyuromorphia > Dasyuridae > Sminthopsis > Sminthopsis crassicaudata. Next base: position 59,356,769 of record NC_133621.1, read on the forward strand.
CTGTGGCTTCCTCTTTCTTTTGTTTTTGGAGCAGTGTCTTAATGTCTGTTTCTCCTCTTAATATTGCCTGCCCTTTGAGAACTGAAGGATATACCAGTAGTGTGTAAAATCTTATGCTGTGCACAAACATGTGCAAAATGTTTAGAAGTATATGCAGGGCCATTATCTGTTTTTATTGCTTGTGGCACACCCATAATTGCAAATGCTTGTATAAGGAATTTAGTGATCACTTGGGCTGTCTGTTTTGCTGCTGGTATTGCAAAAGTGAATCCTGAAAATGTGACTATCACAACATGGATAAAAGATAGATGACCAAAAGATTTATAATGGGTCACATCCATTTGCCAAATTTCATTAGGTCTCAAACCATGAGGGTTCTTCCCTGGAGGGAGTGTAGGCGTGTGGAAAGGAAGGCAAGCTGGACAGGATTTTACTATGTTCCTAGCCTCCTCTCATTATTCCAAATTGTAAACATAAAGCTCAAGCAGCCTGATGATATTTAGAATGAGATTCTTGGGCTTCTTGCAATAAAGGAGATTTGTCCAACATAGTTAGAAGACTATCTGCCTTTGAATTATCATCAAAAATAGGATCTGGAAGTCCACTATGAGAGTGGACATGCAAGACAAATGTTACCTGGATGCTTTCTCACTTGTTCTTGAAGTTCCTTAAGGAGCTGATGTATATTAGAGGCTACAAATTTTATTTGGGCTGTGGCAATTCTTTTTACCACACCTACTGAATAAGCTGAATCAGATATTATATTTAGATCTGGATAATAAGTAAGAGCTAGAATGATTGCATACAATTCATTCTGCTGAGTAAATGGAAAAGGAGTTCTGACTACTCTCGTTATAGTTAAGTCATGAGAGTATACAGCACAAATATTATGTTTGGATGCATCTATAAAGATAATTGTTTCTTTAAGAGGAATATTAGAAACATTTTCTTCAAGAATCCAACGTCAATTATGTAATAATCTGGTTATCATTAATAGACACCCATGTGTAAAATTTGGAGCCATAGCCAATAAAATTTGCCATTCTAGGATGGTTTTACAGCACACATTAATTTGTGCATTAGTATAAAAGGCATATTTCTTGTCAGGTTTTATCCCAGATAATTGGACTGCTCACATAATGGCCTTTAATAAAATTCTAGCCACAAACAATGGGTAAGGAGTAAGGCTTTGTTCTGATTGTGCTGGGAGGTTCACTCTATCCCACTGTCTCCTTGATGAAGGACTGCTGTGGGTGCCTCTTGTGTAGCAAAAACTGATATTTCCAAGGGTTTTGAGTGACTTTTTCAACCACATTGGATAAAGCCTGTTCAACTTCTCAAAGAGCCTCTTGAGCTTCTTCTGTAAGCTAGTGTGGTGAGTTTAAAGCACTGTATCCTCTTAAAATGTCATATAATGGTTGCAATTGATAGGTAATCACGCCTAACATTGGACTCCTCCATTGGATATCTCCTATCATTTAAGGTGTTTAGCTTCTCTGTTCTTAAGGAAAGTTTTTGTACTGTAAGCACCTTAGGGTATACTTCATATCCTAAATATTGAAAAGGAGCATGTCTTTGAATTTTTTTCTGGAGCTATGTGCAATTTATAGTTCCTTAGTGTTTCTAAGTCCTAGTATATTATAGGAATTCTTCTACAAACCTCATTAGCATTTTCTTTAGCAAGGTGCCTTATCATAATGTCTGTTACTGCATTTTCACCAATAGTTCGTATGACAGCTGTCTGCAAACACCCCACAAAATCAGCAAATGGTTCATTTGACCCTTGGGTTATTTTTGTGAAGGCTTCTCCCTTGTCATTTTTACCGGGGATAAAAGCCTATGCTTTGATAGCAGCAACAGCCATTTGCTCATATGCTGCTATGGGGTAATTAATCTGTACTGAAATGTCTGCAGAAGAACCTACACCTGTTAGTTAGTATCAACTCCCCTTTGACAATTTTGTTGGACTTGTATCCTACAGAGCTCGCTATATTCAGAAAGCCACAACAAGTTTTGTCCAGGTCCCAAGCATGTCCTTACTATAGATTTCCAGTCCCTAGGGGTTAAGACTTCATAAGCCAAATTCTGTAATAACATCTTAACACAAAATGATATAGCCCCATAAAGAGTGCAAGCCTTTTTCAAGCCTTTGAGGATTTCTAGATCAAAAGGAGTGTATCTTCTACTTTCTTGACTTGAAGAGTTAAACTGTTGAATCACAGGATACATTTCTATGCTCAAATCAGCTATATCCTGCCCTTCTTGTGAGGCTTTAAGTAGTGCCTTTTGTAATCTAGTCATAGGAGGGGGTGATTGCTGGTGGCAGAAGTGCTGGTGGTATCACTGCCCCTCCCATTGCTCCTCTTCCCTCAATCCCAGAAGGTGGAGTTGATGAGGGCATGCCAAGGACCTGTTTTGGTTTAGGTGGGCCTTGTGAGAGAGGGAATCACCACGCCCTTCAACATCATTTAACTCCTCATGCCCTCTGGTGATATTGCCATTAATCTGTCCTTTGTCTCCTTTTTTTCCTCACACTTATCTTTTGACCATTTATCAAATTGGATATGTTCCATTTTATTATGCTTTCTAATTACATTATTTTTGAATATTTTTTTTTAATTAGAGGAAAAACCAACTTTTGACATTAAATTTTTTTGTTCCAAATTCTCTCCTTTTCTCCTCTTCCTAATATGGGTAAGTAATATGCAGGTATGCAAAACATATTCCCATACTGATCATGACATGAAAGAAAACACAGACCAAAAAAGAACCCACAAAAAATAAAATGAATGTATGCTTAGAATCCATCAGTTCTTTATCTGGAATGGATAGTATTTTTCATCATGAATCTTTAAAATTATCTTGGCTCATTGTATTTCTGAGAATAGCCTAGTCATTCACAGGTAACTACTGTATAATATTGCTGTTTGATGGACATTGTTCTCCTGGCCATGCTCATTTCATACTGCATCACCTCATGTAAATCTTCCCAGATTTTTCTGAAAGTATTCTATTCATCATTTCTTATAGTAGAATGGTATTTCATTACAATTATATAACACAACTTGTTCAACCATTCCCCAATAGATGGTTACCTGTCCACTTTAATTTCAAATTCTTTGCCACCACAAAAAGAGTTGCTATAAGCATTTTTGTTCATGTAAGTCATTGTTTTAAAAAATTCTTTTTGGGATAAAGATCTCATAGTGGTATTTCTGGTAGTCCCAAATTGTTCTTAAGAATGATTGAATTGCAAAACAATTCCAATAAATTTGTGATGCCATGCACATCCAGAGAGAGAACTATGGAGACTGAATGTAGATCAAAACATAATATTTTCATCTTGTTTGTTGTTTGATTTTTCTTTCTTGTAATATTTTCCCTTTTCATCTAATTTTTCTTGTACAACATGACATATAAGAAACTTTAAAAAAAGAATTGTACATATTTAATCTGTATCAGATTACTTGCTGTCTTGAAGAGGGGGGTGGTAAAGGGAGGGAAAGAGAAAAAATTTGAAACTCAAAATCTTATAAAAATCATTGTTGAAAAATACTTTACATGCATTTGGAAAAATAAAATGCTATTGAGAAAAAATGATAGGTATAGTGAATATATAGAAGCAAGGAAAGATTTATATAAACTGATTGAGATGAAGTAAGCAGAGCCAAGAAAATAATACACACATTATGGGTCAAGAAACACCAAATAATGATTTGGGGTATGTGGAAAATCTTGGTATTGACCCTAGCATAGGAACAAGCTAAAGGAAAGAGTTAAATGCCCCTTACTTAACTAAGTATAGATGAACATGACTCATGATGAGGATTAGTGACTGTGCCAGAAGTATCATTATCTTTGTTGTGACACTGATAATCTGAGTGTAGCTCTTGTTCACTGTCAACATTTTATATCAAGTTACCAGTTCCAAATTATGCAATAGTTTGTTCTTTATTTTTTTCTTAATTTATCTTTCTATTAGATTTATCCATTTCCAAGAGAGGTTTGTTAAAAAGAGAATTATTGTTTTTCACAATTATACCATAAGTGCATCAGTGTCCCATTTTTTCCATATTCCCTTCAACAAGTTATTTTCCTTATTTCATATATTAACTATTCTGATAGGTGTGAGGTGGCACCTCATAGTTTTTCTTAAATTTGTATTTCTCTAAAACATAATGATTTAGAGAAATTTTTCACATGACTATCGATAGCTTTGATTTTTTTCATCCCCAAGTTGTCTTTTTCATATCTTTAGACCATTTATTAACTGGGGAATGGATTTTTATATAAATTTGACTCAATTCCCTATATATCTGAAAAATGAGGCCTTTATCAGAGATACTTGCTATAAATTGCTCCTTTCCCCCTGTTTTCTGCTTTCCTTCCAATCATGGCTGCATTGGTTTTGTTTGGAATCATACTAATTTTTAAGTTATTATCAAAATTATTCATTTTACATTTCATGCGGCTCTCTATCTTTTGTTTGGTCTTGAATTCTTTCATCATCCATAGATCTAACAGGAAAATATTCCATATTCCCCTAATTTGCTTATGGTATCATTTTTATATCTAAATCATGAGCACACTTTGATCTTATCTTTGTATACAGTATGAGATGTTGGTTTATACTTAAAGTTTCTGTCAAACTGCTTTCCAGTTTTCCCAGCAGTTTTTGTCAAATAGTGGAGATCTTGTTCTAAAAGCTGGGGTCTTTGGGTTTATCAAAAACTATATATAATGATCAATTGCTGCTATGTATTATGTATCTAATCTATTCCATTAATCCACAACTCTTTTTGTTAGCCAGTGCCAAACTGTTTTGACGATTACCACATTATGATACAAGTTGAGATTAGGCCAGTTTCTGTCACTTCTTCTCCCACCCCAATTAATTCCCTCGATACACTTGACCTTCCTAATGAATTTTTTCCTAGCTCTTTTTTAAAAGTTTGATTTGTATGCCATTGAATAAGTAAATTAATTTAGGGAGAATTGTCATTTTTGGGTGGCATACCTTAGTTTTAGGTAGATAATAATTTTAATTTTGAGGAAAACTCCATTTATTCTCTCTGCACATATTTCCATACTCTCTAGTGTTTTTAATGGAATGGATGTTATACTTGGTCAAAAGTTTTTTTCTGTATTTATTGAAATAGTTTTGTTATTGACATGATCAATCATAACGATACTTTTCCTAATATTACAGCAGCCCTGCATTCTTTTATCTATCTATCTATCTATCTATCTATCTATCTATCTATCTATCTATCTATCTATCTATCTATCTGTCCGTTCATTCGTTCGTTCGTTCCTTTGTTTGTTTGTTTTAATAGTTTTTATTTACCAGATATATACATGGGTAAATTTTACAACATTGACAATTGCCAAACCTTTTATTCTAATTTTCTCCCTCTTCCCCCCCCCCCCAGATAGCAGGTTGACCAATACATGTTAAATGTGATAGAGTATAAATTAGATTATATATATATATATACACATGACCAAAAAGTCAGACTTTGAAATAGTGTACAATTAGCCTGTGAAGGAAATCAAAAATGCAGGCAGACAAAATTAGAGGGATTGGAAATTCTATGTAGTGGTTCATAATCATCTCCTAGAGTTCTTTTGCTGGGTGTAACTGGTTCAGTTAATTACTTCTCTATTGGAACTGATTTGGTTCATCTCATTGTTGAAAATGGCCACATCCATCAGAATTGATCATCATATAGTATTGTTGTTGAAGTATACAACAATTTCCTGGTCCTGCTCATTTCACTCAGCATCAGTTCATGTAAGTCTCTCCAGGCCTTTTTGAAATCATTCTGCTGGCCATTCCTTATAGAACAATAATATTCCATAACATTCATACACCACAATTTATTTAGCCAATCTCCAATTGATGGGCATCAACGTAGTTTCCAGTTTCTGGCCACCATAAAGAGGGCTGCCACAAACATTCTTGCACATACAGATCCCTTTCCCTTTTTTAAGATCTTTTTGGGATACAAACTGTATGCACAGTTTGATAATTTTTTGAGCATAGTTCCAAATTGCTCTCCATAATGTCTGGATGTATTCACAGTTCCACCAACAATTTATCAGTGTCCCTGCTTTCCCACATCCCCTCCAACATTCTGCATTACCTTTCCCTGTCATTCTAGCCAATCTGCCAGGTGTGTAGTGGTATCTCAGAGTTGTCTTAATTTGAATTTCTCTGATTAATAATGATTTGGAGCATCTTTTCATATAATTAGAAATAGTTTCAATTTCTTTATCTGAGAATTGTCTGTTCATATCCTTTGACCATTTATCAATTGGAGATTGGCTTGATTTCTTATATATTAGAGTCAATGAGGCCTTTATCTGACAGCCCTGCATTCTTGGTATAATTCTTACCTGGTCATAGTGAATGATTTTTGTGATACGTGACTATAATCTCTTTCCTAGTATTTTATTTAAAATTTTTGCATCAATATTCATTAGGGAAATTGGCTCATAGTTTTTTTTTTCTGATTTTGTTCTCCCTTAGTTAGGTATCAATACTATATTTGTGTTTTAAAAGAGTTCCTGCTTTGCCTATTTTTCCAAATTCTAAAAGTATTGGAATTAATTGTTCTTCAAATATGTCATAGAATTCATCTGTGAATCCAACTGATCCTGGGATTTTTTTCTTAGCAAACCCATCTGATGACTTTAATTTCTTTTTTTCTAAAATAGGGTTATTTAAGTATTCTTATTAATCTGGATAATTTGTACTTTTGCAAATATGCATGCATTTTATTTAGATTGTCAGATTTATTTGTATATAATTGGGTAAAATAGTTCCTAATGATTGCTTTAATTTCCTTTTCATTAGTGGGGAATTCATCCCTTTCATTTTTTAGACTAATAATTTGGTTTTCTTCTTTCTTTCTTTTTTAAATAAAAAATCATTGGGTTGTTTATTTTATTGCTTTCCCCATAATAACAATTCAAGGAGCTTATATTTTAACCAAAAATGAAGCATATGTAGGAGAGGTTGCTCAGGACTAGTGATTTGGCCTGGGCAAGTCCCAGAGGTGATGAATGGACTCAAAGGACATTTGCTTCTCAGATGTGTTTTTCTTGAATAGATTACTATTCTCAGAACAGGAGGTGGAAAGGTCTGGGGGATGTTTATAGGACAGCATTACACTAAGATGATTGAAGTGGATTGTAGTGAGTCTGAGGATGCTTAAATTGATGACTGCTCACTACTAAGTAGTTCAGAGTCTAGGAAAGTTATAGCTGAAGTGTGGCAACATGGAATGATAATCAGAAAACCATAATGGACTTTTATTTTTCATGTTCATTCTCCTGGTATCTTCATGGGAGCAATGAAATTATTATTTATTCTTTTTGGCATTTCTGGTGTTTGTTTAGGTTTTGTTGTTGTTTTGGTAAGAAAATGGTAGACTACAACACATTTCCAATGATGTAAGACATGGCAGAAGCAATGCCTTTAAGGAAACATGATTATAGAAGATGATATTCTGGTCTTGTATTTGGGTGAAAGTCAAAAGATGGATAGCCAGAGTATTTCATTAGTCTTTTTTGTGTGTTGATGGGAAGGAGGTATGGAATAGAACAGATGGATGGGATGTTTCATGAAGGATCTATAAGAAAATGGGACAGAAATCACATGGAACATGAAGGCATGGATCATTTGGGATCTGCACCAGTGGAAGAAGTAGCCACATTGATGAGATCATAGATCTGTTGAAGTACTTTAATGAATACTATTCTCCAGATGTTCATAAATTTCTTCCAAGAATATCTCTTTGCTTTCTAGTTTCCATTTTTCTTAATGAAGCTAATTTTCACCACTACTCCTATAAACTTGATACACATTATCTAGCTTTCATTCTGAGTTTTGTAGATTCTCATTATGCTTTTCCCATTCTTTAACAGAATTTCCTTCGCCATTTCTTTCCCACCTCTTTTCAGCACTAGAAAATTTCTCTAACCCCATTATAGCCTGCATGATTCAGCACAGATTCCAGATGGGTGTAAAGGAAGGTAATGTTGCTTTTATAGTCTCACAGAGAAAGAGATGGAAATTTTAGTGAAAGTTAAATTTTTTAAGCTGAATACCTCTACAAAAATCCTAATGAGCATCTTAAAAATGAATAAAAACTTAGGTTGATCACACATAATTTTAAAAATATCATAGTGCACTTAAAATTAACTTATAGATTTAATACTCACAGGATTTCTTACCCAGGGTTCCATGAGCTCATTAAAAATATTTTCATAGTGGAATTTCAATAAAATGGGCTTTTTCTTAATCCTTTGTATTTTATTTATGCATTTAAAATATTCTAAGAAGGGATCCATTGGATTCATCAGAGTTTCAAAAGGTTCATGACATAGAAAAGGTTAAGAATCCTCTAAACGTTGATTTGACCCAATAGAAGTTGGCAAAACAACAATAAAATTTACTTGGAAGAACAAAAAAGTTCTAGAATCTTAGTGAAAATAATAAAAAAGTGTAAATGGAGGGCATATAGAATTATTAGACCTCAAGCTATTTTACAAAGAAATAATTGTCAAAATTTTCTTGTATTGGATAGAAATTGAAATACAGTGAATAAAGAAAAAGCATGCCCTAATCATTTTAAAACCAAGATCATAACTTATTAAAGACTCACATTTTGATATTAACTGCTAGGAAAACTGGAAGTCACTTTGGTATAAATTATGTTTATACCAATATCTTAATACAATATCTTTTATAGTATGCAAATATTATAATGTATTCAAAATGCATATATATATAGTCTAGTTATAGGTTGTTTATTTTATAAAAACAATTAAAAGAAAACAAGAGACCTTTTATAACTTTGGCTAGATGTAAAATCTTTAATGAAATGGAGATTAGATGAGATCATAAAGTATGGAATATATGATTTTGATAAAATAAAGTTTAAAATATTTTGAAAGAATAAAATTAATGAAGATAAAAGAAAATACTTTGGTGAATAGACAAAATATTTGCATAAAATTGATGTGATAATTAAGAAATACAAGGAACTAACACCCAGGCATAATATTTTACATTATATTTTACCCATATGGTTCTATTTTTATATGTGTATGTACATGTGTGTATACTTGTCTATGTATATGTATATATCTAAATATATATTTATATAAAGATAATCTGGATATAAATCAATGAATCAACCAATGAACAAACACCTACTATGTGCCAATATTATTTTAGACTTTGAGAATATAAATAAAATAAGGGACAGAATGAACAAATTATTTTCAAAAGAAGGATTATAAATAAGTACTAGTCATATAAAAACATGTTCTAAAGCACAAAAATTAAGACAAAGAGAAAATAAAATGACTTTGAAGTTTCACATCATGTCTTAAAAATTAGCAAAGATGGCAAAGCCAAGTCTACAACACACTGTTGGGAAAGTTGTGAATTGGTTCAACTCTTCAGAATATTAATTTGGAATTATACAAGAAACATGATGCCCTGTAGACCAAGAAATCACACTCCTGAGCCCTGAAGAGGTCAAGGACAGAAATAAAGACTCAGTATATAGTAGGTACTCAGACCAATACACTTTAGTAAGGAATTAGGAAAAAAAGTGGGTGCCTATCAACTGGGCGATGTGCTGAAAAAATCTATGTTACAGTAATGTAGGGTAGGGAATATTGATTCTAAAGAAAGGGTAAATAAGTTACCAATTATTATTTTTAAATACTTAAATCCCAGCTATCTTATGAAAGATTAAGAAAGATTTAGAAAGATAAGGAAAACCTATCAAAGAAGAGAAAAAATCTGGTAAAGAAAATAATGGAGCTGAAACTACAAAAGAGGGAAGAGTAGAAATGGGCCATATACTATATATTTCATATACATATGTGTATATACATAATACTCATGCATATGCATTTATGATGTTCATGTGTATATGCTTTATTTCATTGGGGTCAAAGTCAAACAGCAATGTATTCCTGTGCACCACACATTGATTTAAAAAACTACAGATTGACATTATATATGGTTTATTGTATTTTAATAAATAGTTCCCACTTACATTTTAATGTTTCATTTCATAGTGGGGAGCTTTGTGGGCTTCATATGGCCCCTGCAAGTTAGAAACTTCTGCTTTATAGAATATGAGGAAAACAGACATTTGTTTGTTTGTTTTTAAGTTATTCATTTTACATAGATCATATCTAATGGTTGAATACTGGCCATATTTACAGAGTTGGAAGAATGCTCAATTCATATTCTCATTTTTTAAAATTCATAAATCTCATTTCATTTTAGCCTCTCGAAATCAAGAATGAATTCATTCAGATTATTTTATTCTGTCACAGTTTTCTTTTAAATTGTCTACGTTAGAATTTCTATGCTAGTGTGTAAAATTCTATAATACTGTTCAATGTTTCCTTGTTTATACTGCATAAAAAATGTCACATCTATGCCTGTAACAAAGATGTAATATCAGCCAATATTTTTAGTGATGATGTAAAAAATCAGAAGTACCATGAATTGTGTTTCTAGTTAGCTTCCTATTGCCACATATAACTGATTAAGTTAGGCCTGGTGTTTTGTATATACAAAAAAGAAAGGAATGATTTCCATTAACGGAGTGCATTTGAGTGTCTTATTTTAAAGTTGATGCCAAGGAGTTAGGCTTAGCAAAAATCATGTTCATAGACTAATAAAGGCAGAAGAACGTAACAAAAAATTAGCCTTGGCCTTAGTAGTACAAACAGAAACTTTTTTAGTAGTACAAACAAAAACCATTTTTTTTTTTACAATTTTTTTTTTCCTGAGGCTGAGGTTAAGTGACTTGCCCAGGGTCACACAGCTAGGAAGTGTTAAGTGTCTGAGACCAGATTTGAACTCGGGTCCTCCTGAATTCAACGCTGGTGCTCTATCCACTGTGCCACCTAGCTGCCCCAATCTTTTTTTTTTTTTTTAATTTTTTTTTCCCCCCTGAGGCTGGGGTTAAGTGACTTGCCCAGGATCACACAGCTAGGAAGTGTTAAATATCTGAGACCAGATTTGAACTCGGGTCCTCCTGAATTTATTTTCAGTGAGTTTATTTACTGTTCTCTTTTTATGGACATCAGTTCACTCTCTTTGTGTGCTCATTATCATTAGCAAGTAGTCTTTTCTTTCAGTGTAAGATGCTTTCCAAATAATAGGCTTATTTAATATTTGTTGTATTGACTCACTTAATCAAAGTATTTTGAAGTAATGATATATAAACAATATTTAATCTGAAATAACAACAGACTACTTTCGGGGGGAAAGAAATAGCTTCAAAGTACATGAGATTACAGACATTGAAAGCGAATTTCAATTTTGTTAGAGCTATTCCTTTCTCATGTATGCATAATCTATGTAGATTGCTTATATATAAATTCATATCAAAAGTGAGCATCACAATTTATTTATTTTTTCAAATCTGATATACTTTTATTTCAAATAATTTATCTAATACAAAACATTTCCTAATACTAAACAACACACAATCTGAACACATATATACAGTGCATGTGTATGTATGTGTATACACACACACATATATACACACACACACATGCACATGCCTATATATGCACATGCAAGCTTTGCTTCTGCTTTCATGGTACTGCTAATATTATCATATTAATTGAATTTGTAGATTGGACAGTAAATGCCATCTTAGTCACCATTAGACTTAGAGATTGTTTTCTGGGATCCTGTATTAGTTTTGGGGCCACCAAACCCAAAGGTTGCTTGAAAGCCCAGCTATAATAATGAAATTCTCTTATTTGATTGATTGAATAAATTAGAAATTTTAATAGGATCAAGCAAATCACCCATACTTGGCACATTTAGCTATATTATCAGTTTCTCTTCAAGCATTATTTTGTAATGTATTTCTGGGACCAGAAGCTGCAGTTCTGATACTTTCAGAAATTTCTTCTGAATATTAGAATTAGTGACAATATTTATTAAGGACTCACAGTATTAGGACTTAGTTGTATTTGGTACTGGGGGAGACATAAAGATGAAAAGTGAAATAATCTATTCTCAAAGAGCTGATCATTTATTAGGCAGTAAAGAGATGGATGCATGCAGACAGGAGTGTGCTGGGGCCAGCTCCAAATGACTCAGGAGCAGATTGTTAAATTTTCAGTGTGACAATTTACACTTAGGAAATTGCCAAATGTTCCAAATCAAGGTTTGATTTATTATTCTGCTAATTGTCTAGATTTAAGAGACAGAGAAAATATTAATCAAGCAGATCGAATTTAAAAATATACCATTTTTTTTCCTGGAAGGAGAACCAGTTGTTAAACATTTACTAATACACTTCTGAATATTAAAATATAATACATAATATAATATTATTAAGGCATAGAAGAGGTCAAACGGAAATTTAATGACAGAAAGATTACTTTTAGTGTGGGTAAAGGGATGGAAGAATTAGAGAAAGAATCACAGAGGAAGCAATACTCCCTGAAGGAGGAAAAAGATTTCGATAATTAAAGAAATAGGAGAAATGTTTCAGATAGACATTCAAATTCCCAAACCCCAGCATCACAATTATTGGTGACTTAGTTTTAGTTTACTAGAAAGCATTTTCAAAAAATTTTTCTTATTGATTTCCTCAGTTTCTCAAGTAGGAATCAGCATTTATTTACCTTTCTAGAAGTACTATTACACTCCAAATAGTTTAATAAATTAGAGCATTGCTACTGCTGAACCTATCTCATCTTCCCCCCACCAGCCTTCTAGCTCCTTCTCTGACATCATTCTGCTTAATTAGTGAGAGTTCCCCATATTTTGGATGTCCCAGTCACTCAATCATATTCCACAAACATCTTCCTATCATTTCATTTCACTTAGAACCACTACCACTTCCTTCCACAATGCTTTTCACTTTTCTTTGCTCCGGGGACTGCAATTAAACCAATAGTAGTTTGCTTCTAGGAAGTATATACCACATGATGTGTATGACATAGAGTTCCATGTCCTCCTGTGACTTCCCAGACCCAGATATATTTCCCTGACCATCCCTCCCTTCCCTATATGTATTGTTCCCCCTTGTTAGACTGTATGCTTGTTGAGGTCAAACATTGTGTCTTTGTATTTGTATCTCCAATCTGAAACACAGTATTTAATAAGTGCCCATTAATTCCTCCATTCCATTGTTCCTTGATAGAACAATGGAAGGGAACAATGATGGACCCATTTCTGTTTTATGTTTTCTCAACATCTAAAACAGTGCCTTCCTTGAAGGTAGAAGATGATTTAAAATGTTGGTTAAATAGAATTTCCACTTTTTCTGTTATTGTTTGCTTACATTTTTGTTTTCCTTCTCAGCGTATTTTTTTTTTGTTTGTTTGTTTTTTTACTTCTATAAAAGGCTGAAACTTTGAGTAGGTGCACTGGAAACAGACAACCAAGCACTTAAGGCTAATTACTCATTGGACAATACTCTATTAGCTTATTCACGGAAAATGGCCCTTCCCATTATTCTGTGCTGGCTCTATCTTTTAGTATATGCAGATAATTGTAGAGGTATTAGGGGATGGAGTAAGACAAGCCAGGGTCACTTTGGCTGTGGACAAGGAGGAGAGAGAAGGTTGTGGAGAGCTCATGGATTTTTTGTCCATCTCCTTTACTTCTCCCCCTAAAGACAAAGGATTTTTGGTTATCCTGACTGGCTGATTCTAAGGCATCCAGGGTGCTAACCCAGACATCATATTTGGTGCCCACCGTATGAATCAAGGACCCTAATTTCACTGAAGAAATCCCCAGTGACCAGGAAATAGGGTGAGATAATATAATATATATAATATAATAATAGACAAACAGGGAACTTACTTGTTAAGGGCTAAACTAGTAACCTTTTCTAGCTGAAAAGATATTAGGAAAAGATTCTCCCCCATCCTCACCCCATCTATAGTGGGGGCACTATAGAAAGCATACTTAAGTTGATCAAGAGACAAGGTTTACTTGTAACTTGGGAGCAGAATTGCTGGACTCTTGGGTACATTAGAACGCACATCCCCTTGGTTCTTAAAGGAAGAAGATATAGGGGCAGATAATTGGAAACTACTAGGAGATCAACTATGTGAATACTATAATAATAAAGGTCCTGATTCAATTTCCAAGGAAACATTCTGTATATACAACATAATACAATTGAACTTAAAGAATCTTGCAAGTTATAGAAAAAAGAAAAATTTTAACAACAGCCAGATGAGGAAGTGTGAGGAAAAAGAAGAAGACAAAGGACAGATTAATGGCAATATCACCAGAGGGCATGAGGAGTTAAGTGATGTTGAAGGGTGTGGTGATTCTCTCTCACACAAGGCAGCTTCAACCCCACCTAAACCAGAGCAGGTTCTTCACATGCCCCCATCAACTCTACCTTCTGGGATAGAGGGAGGAGGAGGAGGAGTGTGAGGGGCAGTGATACAACCAGCACCTCTGCCCCCAGCAATCACCCCCTCCTATGACTAGATTACAAAAGGCACTACTTAAAGCCTCACAAGAAGGGCAGAATACAGCTGATTTGAGAATAGAAATGTATCCTTGATTCAACAATTTAATTCTTTAGGTTAAGAAAGTAGAAGATACAGTCCTTTTGATCTAGAAATCCTCAAAGACTTGAAAAAGGCTTGCACTCTTTATGGGGCTATATCATCTTATGTTAAGATGTTATTACAGAATTTGGCTTATGAATTCTTAACCCCTAGGGACTAGAAATCTATAGTAATGACATACTTAGAACCTGAACAAAACTTGTTGTGGCTTTCTGAATATAGTGAGCTCTGTAGGATACAAGTCCAACAAAATTGTCAAAGTGGAGTTAATACTCCAATCACCTATGATGAACTAACAGGTGTAGGTTCTTCTGCAGACATTTCAGTACAGATTAATTACCCCAAGGCAGCATATGAGCAAATTGCTTCTGCTGCTATCAAAGCATGGGGTTTTCTCTCCAGTGAACACAACAAGGGTGAAGCCTTCACAAAATAACACAAGGGCCAAATTAATCTTTTGCTAATTTTGTGGGATGTTTGCAGACAGCTGTCATACAAACTATTGGTGAAAATGCAGTAATAGACATTATGATAAGACAACTTGCTAAAAAAAATGCTAATGAGGTTTCTAGAAGAATTATACTAGGACTATGCAAGGAAGCTCCTTTAGAGGAGGTCATAAGATGCTGTTCCACAATGGGCACAAATACCTTTTATAGCCAGGCTATGATACTAATTTATACTTTTATAGAGGCTTCTATACTAATGCACAAATTAATGTGTTATGTGACACAATCCCAGAGTGGCAAATTTTATTAGCCATGGCTCCAAATTTTACACACGGGTCTCCATTAAAGATAACCAGACTATTATATAATTGGCAATGGATTCTTGAAAAAAAGGTTTCTAAAGTTCCTCTTAAAGGACCAACTATCTTTATAGATGCATCCAAACATAATATTCGTGCTGTATACTCTCATGACTTAACTATAAAGAGAGCAGTCAGAACTCCTTTTCAGTCCACTCAGCAGAATGAATTGCATGCAATCATTCTAGCTCTTACTTATTATCTAGGAGATTTAAATATAATATCTGATTCAGCCTATTCAGTAGGTGTGGCACAAAGAATTACCACAGTCCAAATAAAATTTGTAGCCTCTAATATATATTAGCTCTTTAAGGAACTTCAAGAGCAAGTGAGAAAGCATCAAGGTAAGATTTATATCTTGCATGTCCATTCTCATAGTGGACTTCAAGGTCCTATTTTTGATGGCAACTCAAAGGCAGATAGCCTTTTAACTATGTTGGCCAATACTCCTTTATTACAAGAAGCCCAAGAATCTCATTTTAAATATCATCAGGCTCTTTGAGCTTTACATTTACAATTTGGAATAACAAGAGAGGAAGGTAGGAGCATATGACATTCCCTCTAAGGAAGAACCATTGTGGTTTGAAACCCAATGAAATTTGGCAAATGGATGTGATCCATTATAAATCTTTTGGTTGTCTGAATTTTATCCATGTTGTGGTAGATACTTTTTCAGGATTCACTTTTGCAATACCAGCAGCAAAAGAGACGGCACGAGTGGTCACTGAATTCCTTATACAAGCATTTGCAATTATGGCTATGCCACAAGCAATAAAAACAGATAATGTACTTGCATATACTTCTAAACATTTTGCACACGTTTGTGCACAGTATTATATTTTACACACTACTGGCATATCCTTTAATCCTCAAGGATAGGCAATAGTAGAGAGGAGAAACAGAGACCTTAAGACCCTCCTCCAAAAACAAAAGAAAGGGGGAGCTGCAGGGAACCCTAGAGAACTTCTAAATCTAGCTCTTTATACTATTAACTTCTTGATTTTGACAAAGATGCATTGGCTCTGGCAGACAGGTTTTATAACCCACCAGAAGGGCAGTATCCAGTGCGAGCAGCACCACTATCTTTAGATAATCGCCAGGTGATGTGGAGAGATCCAGAAAGTAGTGAATGGAAGGGACCAGATAGGTTAACTGCTTCGGGGAGAGGGTTTGCTTTCATCTCCACAGATGGAGAAGGAATCAGATGGGTGCCAACAAGCTGTATTTGCCTTGTCTATTAGAGAGAGATGGAGCAGTCCCTTGAAATGAAGAAACATTGGGTGGTTCTGTTGCTGACTGTGCCCACCACTGAAAGAGCATGGCAGTTATGGCATTTGACTTATGGACATCAAAAATTGTTGGACTTCAAAACCCTCAGGAATCATTGGAATTCCTGAGACATGAAAAGATTGTTGTAGGACTTCAAAACCCTCAGGAATCATTGGATCCTCTGAGACATGATAAGACTGTTGTAGGAATTGAAAACGCTCAGGAATCATTGGATCCTCTGAGACATGATAAGACTGTTGTAGGAATTGAGAACCCTCAGGAATCACTGGAACCTCTGAGACATTATAAGACTGTTGCAGGACTTCAAAATCTTCAGGAATTATTGGATCCCCTGAGAAATGATAAGACTGTTGCAGGACTTCAAAATCTGCAGAAATCATTGGATTCCCTAACATATAAAAAGACTCTTGCAATACTTCAAAAACTTGCAGGGATCATGGGATTCCCTGATACATGAAGCAATGGACAATAGAATGGTTTTGGACTATCTCTTGGCTGCTGAAGAAGGCATATGTGTGATTGTTGTTTACATACCATCCTTCTAGGACTTCTGGAAATCTTTTACAATACCATGTTGATTTATATTGTTTGTTATATCACTTACTTGCATTATAATTCATATTTGTTATACCACATTGAGCCTGCACAGGCTGTGGAGAGAGTTATCCCTAATAACCTGTGTGTTATTGCTATGTGCTTATATAATACCCCCCATGGTGACGGGTTTGTGCATACCTGTTTCTAGTAAGACCCCTCAGCCCAGAAACCCACTAGCAATATCTGGCTTGACTCCCCACTTCCCTTTGGTGTTTTTCATGTCCCTTCCTGAGAAGTCAGGGAGGGCCTGATCATTTCCTTTTCAGTGTTTTCACCTCCCTTCCTGAGAAGTCAGGGAGGGTGTGATCACCTCTTTTTTGAGGTTCTCAGCTCCTTGAGAAGTTAGCGATGTTGTGACCATCTGTGTTCTAAAACAAAAGAAAGTGGGAGATGTAAAGGGCTGAAACTTTGAGTAGATGCACTGGAATCAGACAACCAAGCACTTAAGGCTAATTACTTATTGGAGAATATTAGCATATGCTTGGAAAATGGTCCTTCCCACTATTCTGTGCTGGCTCTTTCTTTTGGTGTATACAGATAATTGTAAGAGGGATTAGGGGGTCAAGTAAGACAAGCCAAGGTCTCTTTGGCTGTGGGCAAGGAGGAGAGAGGAGGTTGTGGAGAGCTCATGGAGTTTTCATCCATCTCCTTTACTTCTCTCCCTAAAGACCAAGGACTTTTGGTTAGCCTGACTCCAGCTGATTCTAAGGCATCCAGGGTGCCTCCCTGGACATCACATACTTCTTGATCCAATTTTTCTTGTGCAGCATACATATTACATATGTTGGATTTAACATATAATTTAGCATATTTAATGTGTATTGAAATACCTAACATCTAGGGGAGGGGATGGGGGGAAGAGCGCTAGGTTTTCTAAGGGTCAATGTTGAAAAAATTACCCATGTATATGTTTTATAAATAAAAAGATATAATAAAAAATTGTTGATTAGACTGAATTAAACTCGACAGAGCTTTTCAAAACCTGCCCTGTCAAAGTGTGCTGTTCTTCAAAATGTTCACCAGTTCAGTGTTTCCCCCATTGTTTCCCATATTTATCTCTGTATTCTAAGTGATATAAATCATATCAGTGAACATCAGGAACTAACCAAAACCAAGGAGGTTTTATTAAGATTATGTCTAAATTACATTTTTTTAAAAAAATGCTTGCCCCCAGTATTATTTCTTTTAGGCCTTTGTCTTGAGAATCTGGGTTACTTTCCTAAGCTGATTAAATGCTAACTTGTGAGTTGGAGAAGGAATGGGTAAATAGGTGGGCACTGTGTAAGTAACTTCTGCTACTATAAACAGAACAATGGATCTTCATTCTGGAGACTGAGATTTGAGATTAGAATCCCAGATCTGCTTCTTACTCCTGGTATGACCTTGAACATCTTTGGGGGTCCCACTTTCCTCATCTGTGAAATGACTGCACTGGCTTAGAGGATGTCTTAATCTTTCCTTCTAGATCTAAAATCTCTTGTCATAGTAGTCCTTTGGTTCTGGAGCTGGATTTTGTATATGCAATGCCATTTTATAGTAGTGTTTCCAAAAATAATATATTATAAGAAAAACCAATTTTGTAAAATGAAACACTACCACTTTCAGGAGACAAGGCATAACACTGAGGCATGGGGAGAGACGTATAAAATCAGGAGGAAAAAAGGAGAATGAAATCTGTTCTTTCAATTTTAGAAGATGTGTATGTATATATATATATGTATATATTCATCTTCTAAAAATTATATATATATATATATATAGATATAGATATAGATATCTATATCTATATCTATATCTATAGTTATAGATATAGATATAGATATAGATATAGATATCTATATCTATATCTATATCTATATATTTGACTGCACCTCCCAGCTCTGCTACCCTATGAGATGTTTCGCTTATGCTGACAGTTGTAGCTTTGGAAAGAACCAAAGAGGTCTTTTGAGGTATGTGCCTCTCCCTTAGACAGAAGAAGAGGAAGCAGCAAGAAACAAACCCAATTCTCCCTAGGAGCCCCTACACTTCCCCTGCATTTAGGGGGACACTTCACTGGCTGAGAGGTGGTCCAAAGTGAACTGCATTGTCAGATTACCTGATAATAAACTTCTAGGCTGTTCTTTTCATGTCCATGGGGGTCCACTTTCTTATTGAAGCAGGAGCAACTTTTTCTCTATATAGTAAGACTTTGGTTTCATCTACACATCATAAGGCTCATTCAGGTCAAACTAAATTGGAAAAATATATGATTGCTTATAGCATACTTAAGAAGGAGGCTGATTTCCCAAAGGACAGATATCCCCATCTAGAGGAGAACCTTTGGAGTAGGTATGGAAACATGGAAAAAGGTTTCCCTTCTTCTGACTTTGCCCAATATGTGGCCAGGTCCAGGATCTTTTTTGTCAGGAATCTATCTGGGGGATCCCCATCCATTCATACTAACATACCTGGATATGCTATCTGTGGGAGCCCCATCCATTCCTACTAACACACATGGGTGCACACACACATAACACAAATAAATGAAGAAAAACAATCAGACAGTAAAAAGACTATTGGATTTAAGATCAAATGAACTGGATTTGAATCCCAGTTATATCACATTAAAAAAAAATTTAACTTGGGTAAATGACATAATTTCTTAGTTCCTAAATTTTCTTATCTATAAAATGTGACTGTTGAATATGAAATTTTCATTAAAGATATCTAAGTTAGTTTTTATTGTTAAAAGCATCTGCTTATTTCTGCTGAATGCTCACCTGAAAATCTTTGCTGGTGAAGGAGGCTTCATACTCTATATTTTGTTTTGTTTTTCATAGCAGATTTTCTTGAAAATTTTAATTCCATAGTAGAAAATATCTTTGCAATTAGACAGGAAACTGAAAGATATAGAGAACAAAAGATACCCTCATATTTTCTGTTTGTTGTCTAAAATATAAATTAAATATGCTGTAGCAAAATGCCACCTTAGGATATCTATTCCCATAAGGCATCTCACAACAAGAGACATCTTGTATGTCAGAAATCAATTATCATAAAAGAGCTTGACAGATGTAACAATACTTGACATCTTCTGGTTGCTGTTATCAGGAAAGGAAAACAACAGGAAGATAGAGATTCATCAAAGTATTTGCCGCTATAACACAGGAGGTCCAGCTTCCTCCTGATGTGCCTGTTTGTGGACTACATTGTGTTTATCCGATCAAACCTTGGAATATTATAGAGCTTCTCAAATCAGATCCAGCATTACTCAGATTTGCCTTGGTTATAAAGAGGAAAATAAGTGGATAAAAAATGCTTATTGTCCAAACTGTAATAAGCAGTTGGCCGGAGAAGATATAGAATCTATCTACTAGTACAAATACCTGGGACAAACGCCATATATCAATAATAAACTAGGTCCAAAACTAAACAGGAAGAGAATAGGGGCCTGCATTACCTTAAGGAAATTGCAAAGTTCCTTAATCATCTTAAACTTTTCCCTGAAACAATGACTCATTTTAACATTAATTATCCACTTTTCAGTTTGTTTCTATCTGTCCTAGAACAATCTCTGACGAATTAAAATGAGTTTCAGAGGGTAATGGGAAGTTCTTTGTGTAGAAATCAGAAATGGCAAATTTCCATTTATGCCTGAAGTTGCAAAAATACAACATGACTTTAAAGATGTGTTTTAGATGAACATAGGATGGAGATTTTTATGAATATTTGGCTTCCTCTGGTTCTCTGTGTCATTCTTCATTCCCTCCTTCATTTTTATTACATTCTTTTTCTCCTTTATTTCTCTTTCCCCAAGCATCTTTTTTTAAGGAAAATTACTTGTTCTATTATTGATTATAATATTTTGTTTCATAATTTAAATTTTAAAATTTGATGAGTAGAGTATTTTTCTCCCTCTCTCTTTCCCAAAGGAAAAACACAAAATGAGTTGCATTTTACTTATGCAATTTTGAACTTATTTCACTTTTGGAATGAAAAAGAGTTTTCACACACTACTTTAGTTTATTTCTTCCATTTGCCCTGAATGGCACACTTTCTTATGGTCAATAGGCAAAAGAAGTCAAAAATCAAATTTCAGAAGCTAGCATCTCTTTCAGGAAGCCAACAGAGTATGATGTCAGCATGACACCCAGAGGCATATTGAATGAAATTGAATGAAAAACCTATAGCAATGATAGAATACAATGTTCTTTATAGTTAGGAGACTTTGACTTGCCAAAAACCTCCGCAAATAGCAAATATGGTTTCTTTAGTATTTTCAATACTATGACCTGTGAGTCATACTTATAACAATAAATAACACAAAAGGATAATTAGGATACTGAAATGCCCTTAGTATGTTTACTTTAAAGTCATGTTTGCTACTGTGCAACTTGGCTACACCAGACAATGTGTGAAAATAGATGACAGAATATACAGGCGGGTTACTGTACAGTGAGCTGATGGAAATAAGAGGGAGAATTTTGTAACACTAAGTAGTCTTTCAAATGCAATAAAAAGGAAATTATTAATCATGTAATAACACAAATAATTATTATATATTGATGAGATCTTTACTGACTGCAATGTCTAATATTGAAATCCACACAGTTTAGAAATTACAGATAGCCTAGAGATAAGTTGCAGAAACTTAAGTGTCAGAAAATAAGATCCAAGGAAAATAAATGTTGAAGTCATTGACATTGTTTGTCTTGGAGAAAGAAAATAGCTTTGAATTACACATAGGGACATGTGTGAAGATAAAATCTTCCCCTAAGAATAGAACAAGGAAAAATTCTTTTGATGTAAAGCCAGTAGACTTACATTACCGTATTTATATATTAAAATAAATTACCAAAATAAATTTAAACTTAAACCTTTTATTAACAATCATGGTCTCTAGTTTAGGCAGTCAACAAAACAGCATATTATATACTTTGATTCACAACATTTGCTAATTTCCAATGGGGTAACTGCTTATACTGAACAAACCTCTTGGGAAAATATTCAAATTGCTCAATGATACAGTATTGGAAACATTGTCATTATATGCCAGGGGGAGGATTGGAATCCAGTTCTTCCTGACTCCAGGGTCAGTCCTCTATCTATTTAGCACTGTTCCTTCTTAGTTATGTAGACTAAAACAGGGGTGGATAAACCAGATTGGACAAAAGCAGATGCTTGAATTTCTATAGAAAAAAACTAAAGAGAAACATAAAAAAAAGAAAAAAAAAACAACCCAGTTTTCCTCAAAGAATTTCAACGGACGTTTTATAATTATTCATTATAAAATGGCAAGCAAAGGTATTGGAAGATGCCAGCTTCCACCTACATATACAGTTGTTGTATTATGTCTATTTTAAAGGCTTAACATTTTTAGGTATGAGATTTCATTATTCTTTGTCCAAAGCTTATAAGTGTAAAATAAACATAAAACTCAATTGAATTCAAAACATGGATTATCCTCCCTCCCCCACCCCTGTTGTACTTAAATATTTTTCCCCGAGAATATCTATTTCTTCTTTTTCAGAGAGTTTCCCCTCCACTTTTATTGCTATTTTTTTCAAATTACATCAGGTTGAAGAAGTCGCTTTTTATTTGCCAAATCACCAATGATTTGTAGTTCAAGATGATTGTTCATCCCATCCTCCAGGTGTCTAATCCAGCAGGGCACAGAGCATTATTCCATAGGGTTTCTATTAAAGAAGACTCCTGCTTGAATTAAGATACAGCTGGTATCACTTCAGAATGTGTGATGAGACTAATTGGCTGATCTGGCACCCAATTACTCTTAAGTGAAGGAGGAAGTAGCAACTCTAGGCAGAATGCATCCAGCTAACAGGTGTACATCTGCCTCTGCTTGTCTGGTTTCTAACACCAGCAACTGCTTATTGACAACATATCAGAAAGAAGAGAGAGAGAGAGGAGAGAGAGAAAGAGAGAGAAAAGGAGGGAGGGGGAGGAGAGAGAGAGAGAGAGAGAGAGAGAGAGAGAGAGAGAGAGAGAGAGAGAGAGAGAGAGAGAGAGAGAGAGAGAGAGAGAGAGAGAGAGAGAGAGAGAGAGAGAGAGAGAAAGAGAAACAGAGAGATTGAGAAAAGAAATGTGCTCATTTTTCAATCAATACAGAAATATGGGAATAGAATAATTAAAGACCTATTACAATTTAGGAAATAATAATATCCTATCATTATGCCAGTACGAGTAGCAATACTAGGCTTTTGAGAAATAAGAGAATTGTCATACCCCATTTAATGTAGTATCAATGGGGGGAGCATAATGTTCTTTCCCCCCCTAGAATGACAGAGAAAGGATGTCAGGACCTAATTTGATCAGTAATGTAGTTTTGGTTGAGCACCCTAAGTATCCATGCATCTATGATCACCCAGCCCTGTACACTACGGATATATGTTTTCAAGTAACAGAAGGAATGGAAGTGGGAAACTGTAGTGGTGTTTTTACAATGCCTTCAGACCTATAAATTGGTGATTACAGTTTAGTGTCTCTTTGAGGGTTTTTTTTGCCTCCCAGAATTTTTCTCCATGTAGTGGGTCTCTTTGTGAGACATTATCACTTCTGCAGCAACAGACAACCTACCCAAATATTCTATTTGGGCATTTATTGTAACCAGTGTGTCAAAACACGAAATGACTAAAGCTGTTGCTCTCAAACCACCTTCACAATTGAATTTCCTGGGGAGAAGCAATAACCCAGAAGCATAATAGGTTTCCTTCCTTGCTTTTACACAGAAGCTTTCACAGCTAACTAATCACTTGCAAATTCTAATCTATATTTCTGATTTGTTTACATGCAACATGCAGACTGGCAATCTTTTGGATTTAAATTGGACTTAAAGTAAAATAAAATAAACCACAAGTAAATTGCACGGGATTGCTAACAGTAGGAACCTTGTTTACATTCCACATTCTGAAAATATTTTGTTCAGCTGGCTAAGGAAACCACATGGCTCAGACAGACTGGGTGATGATTTTGTTTGTTGCCAGCTTGGAACCAAGATAGAAAAAAAAGGGAGATGGCATGTGATATGTCTGTCTGTCACCTCAGGCCCAGAGGAAGAACACACTTTCGGCACACATAGAATTCGTATTTTAACAGAAGAGCCCAGAAAATCCAGGCCAGATTCTTCATATGTCCTGGGAAGGAAGCCAAAGCAGTATGTCAGTCTTTCACTTCCTGAGATAAGGACTGTTTTTCTTCCTTTCAGCAGTAATCCCAGGACATCTTCCAAAACTAAAGCCCCTTCATCGCTAGTATTCTTTCTGTAGTTCCATGGATGGTAGTGCTCATGTTAAGCATATCTATCACACCTTCTTCTTTTCGATCATCCTCTGAGAGGATTAGCTTCTTATACTTTTCTGCTTAGCTCTGAAGGTCTAGTTAGAGATTCCAGCTGCCTTCAAGATTGTCTGAGGTGCTATATTCCATTTTCTATTTCCAAAATTTTGATAGATTTAGAGTTGGAGTTTGACCATCAAACCCCCTCATTTTGCTGATTAGAAAATGAAGCTGAAAAAGTTTAATTCAGTGTCTTATTTCCCCTCAATTACATATAAAGATAATTTTTACTTTTTTATTTTTCAAATTTTGAGTTCCAAATCGCTCAGAGTTTAAAGGACTTGCTCAGTCACATAATAAGATAATAAGAGTAAGGAGAAAGGATTTTAATCTAAACTTTCCCCACATCTGTTGTGGTATAGTATTTTTCTTAAAATTGTGTATATGAACCACCTATGACAAAAGAAGGCTGTGGATAAGTGATAAGGGATAGGTGGGGATCAGCATTATTAGGAGAAATATAGAACAGATGGTTTATTAATGCATTTTCTTATTATTATCTTTAACTGCATGGTATGTTGAAAGATAACTCATTGAAGGCGCCAAATGTTATTAAGAATACTTAATCATAAAAAAGACCTTGACACTTAAATGATACATAGTTTGCAAAGTTTACAAAGCCCAGCACTGACCTTGGAGTAAGGGGTCTTACATTCAAATTCTGCCCACACTTATTACCTGGGTGACATTGAATAAGTCCTTTCATGCCTTAGAGCCTTGATACAATATGGCTTCAGAGGTTCCTTTCACATCTAAATTGATGATCTTATGACTTTATGAAGTAAAACTGGATACCACTGAAATGACTGAATTGTGATAAATGTGCTAGCTAATGGCACAGATGGGGAGGAGGATGTTCATAGATAATCTTTACTTTCTTTATTTTTTCATTTAATTTTATTTTTTCTAATTTATTTATTTTTAATACACATTGCTTTATAAATCATGTTGGGAGAGAAAAATCAGAGCATGGGAGAGATTAAAAAAAAAACAGAAAAAAGAAGTGAACATAGAATGTGTTGATTTACATTCAATCTCCTTAGTTCTTTTTCTGGATGCAGATAGTTTTTTCTGTCCAAAGTCTGTTGGGATTGCTTTGGATCACTCAATTATTAAAAAGAACCAAACCTTTCAGAGTTGATCATCACACATTCTTGCTATTATTGTATACAATGTATTCCTGGTTCTGCTTGTTTCGCTCAGCATAAGTTCATGTAAATCTTTCTAAAATCAGCTTGTTCATCATTTTAATAGAGCAATAATATTCCATTACCTTCACAAATTACAGCTTATTCAGCCATTCCCCAAATGATGAGCATCTATTCATTTTCCAGTTCTTTGCTACTGCAAAAGAACTGCTACAAATATTTTTGCAGATGTGCATTCTTTTCCCTCCTTTATGACTTACTTGGGATATAGACCCAGTAATGGCTCTACTGGGTCAAAGAGTAGGCACAGTTTTATAGCCCTTTGGGCAAAGTTCCAAATTGAATGATTGGATCTTTTCACAACTCCACCAACAATGCATTAGTGTCTCCAGTTTTCCCAGTTTTACCAATCTGACAGGTGTGATATTACTTTGATTTGTTTTAATTTAATAATACTAATCAATAGTGATTTAGAGAATTTTTTCACATAACCATAATGACTTTAATTTCATCATCTGAAAATTGTTCATATTCTTTGACAGTTTATCAATTGGGGAATGACTTGTATTCTTATAAATTCGACACAGTTCTATATATTTTAGAAATGAGACCTTTATCAGAAACACTAGCTGTAAATGTAGCGAGCTGTCGTCTCCAGAAGCTGCCGGATCGCTCTCTGGGAAGAGATCTGCTGTGTCTACTCAAATCTCTCAGACAGATTCTTCTTCCTGTAGTGAACCGTTGTCTCCAGATAGTTGCTGTTAACTCTTGTCCAGAGAAGTGACTTCCCTTCCTGCAGAGAGCCGACTTCCCTTCCTGCAGAGAGCTGCGTCAAGCCAGATGTAGTGCAAAGTCTTCTCCTTGAATCCTGGCTCTGAATCTCCTCCAGCTCTTATCCTTCTCCAGGCAGACTGACTTTCCAGGCCCACTGTTGCCTCTTTTTATCCTCCCAGAGAATGGGCGTGGGATAATGGAAGGGCTTCTGGGAAGAACCACTTCAGCCAATGAGCTTGCTCCTTCTATCAAGTCAACCTGAGTTCTCACCTTGTAATTGTCCAGACAACCTGAATTCTCACCTTGTCACTGTCCAGACAACCTGAGTTCTCACCTAGTAATCCTAACATCTCCCCCTTTCTTTTGATTTAGAACATAGGACAGTCATGACCTTGAAACATAAATCCATCAATATGGGAAGTATTACAGATAATTACATAAATTACATAAGCACATAGCAACATAGTAACATAACACATGCTAGAAGTATATAACAATCAAATAATCATAAATTGAAAATTTATAAATGTCCATAAGTCCATTGTCCATTAGTCTCATCTTGTGTGAGGAAGTCCAATGATTCCTGCTGGTTTTAAAGTTCTTTAACAGTCTTTTTATTAGCCATGCTCTTTCGGTGTAAGATGTTTCTTAGATCTTCTCCTTTATTTTTAGGTCTTTCTCTTTTTCTGTCTCTCTCTGATGGACAAGGTGAATATGACTCTTTGGCACCCATCTGATTCCTTCTCCTGCTGAAGAAATACAAGCAAACCCTCTCCCCCAGGCAGTTAACCTATCTGGTCCCTTCCATTCACCACTTTCTGGATCTCTCCACATCACCTGGCGATTATCTAAGGACAGTGGAGATACTCGCACTGGACACTGCCCTTCTGGTGGGTTATAAAACCTGTCTGCTGGAGCCAGTGCATCTTTGTCAAAAATTAGAAAATTAATGGTATAGAGAACTAAATTTAGAAGTTCCCTAGGGCTACCTGTGGCTCCCCCTTTCTTTTGTTTTTGGAGGAGTGTCTTAATATCTCTGTTTCTTCTCTCTACTATTGCCTGCCCTTGAGGATTAAAGGATATGCCCATGGTATGTAAAATCTTATACTGTGCACAAAAGTGTGTAAAATGTTTGGACGTATATGCAGGTCCATTGTCTGTTTTTATTGCTTGTGGCACACCCATAATTGCAAATGCTTGTATAAGGAATTCAGTGACCACTCGGGCTGTCTCTTTTGCTGCTGGCATTGCAAATGTGAATCCTGAAAAAGTGTCTACCACGACATGAATAAAAGATAGACAACCAAAAGATTTATAGTGGGTCACATCCATTTGCCAGATTTCTTTTTCACCACAAATACTGGGGAATTCCAAGGACTTAGAGAAGGCCACAAGTGTCCTTGGTCAAGATGTTCTTGCACTATGTCTAATAAGGCCTGAATTTTATCACTTCTTAAGGGCCACTGTTCTACCCACACTGGTGAATCAGTCTTCCACTGAATAGGAACTGGTGAAAGTGCAGGTAGGCCTTCAACAGCAGCCCTGCCTAAAAAGCCGAAGTGCTTATGTAATCCTATCTGCTGTAAAATGTCTCTTCCCCACAAATTGATGGGGATTTTTTCAACCACAAAAGGAGCAAAAGCTCCTGTTTCTCCTTCAAATACCCATCTCAAAGGCCTAGCACTAACTTCTGCTGCTATTGATCCTCCCACCCCAGACATGTAGGTGTCTGCTTTAATCTTTGGCCAGTGACCAGGCCAATTGGCACCTCTAATAACTGTACGATCTGCACCCGTGTCTACCAATCCTTCAAATGGTATTCCGTTTATATAAATAGTAAGCATAGGTCGGTCAGCTGTCACAGCTGCTGTCCAATATATTCCTGGATTTTGTTCATTGGAGTCAAAATCTAGGCGACTATCACAAGGTTGCTTATTAGGGGTACGTAACAATAAGCCTGATGCTACTACTTCTCCTGGTTGATAAATCACACATTGTCTGCCTGTGTTAGTGACTGGGATATTAGATACACGTTCTCCAGTTTCCCACATCAGTGTATGGATGGACACTGTTTTGTAGGCACTCTCAGAAGGTGAAATGGTCAAGCCTACTGTACCTGGAGGCAAAGAAATTTTTTCTCAGCTTTTTTTTTCTCAGCTTTGTACTTCCCTTTTAATCTTGTCTCTGTTGGTTTTGTCTGTGCACAAATTTTTTTTGGGTATATTTTATTTTATTTTTTGAAATTATTATTATAGCTTTTTTATTTACAAGATATATGCATGGGTAATTTTTCAACACTGACCCTTGCAAAACCTTCTGTTCCAACTTTTCCCTTCCTTCCCCCATCCTCTCCCCCAGATAGCAGGTAGACCAATACATGTTAAATATGTTAAAGTATATGTTAAATACAATATATTTTTATAAACAGTTATTTTATGCAAAAACTTCTTAATTTAATGTAGTCAGAGCTGTTCATTTTACCTTTTATAATGTTCTTTAGTTCTTTGATAATAAATTCCTCCCTTCTCTAAAGATCTGATAGACAAATTATCCTTTGTTCTCTTAATTTGTTTATGGTATCATCCTTTATGCCCATTTTGTACCAACGGGTACAAAAATATACCCATTTTGACTTTATTTTGGTATGGGGTGTGAGATATAGGTCTATGTTGAGTTTCTGACATACTATTTTCCAATTTTCTAGCAATTTTAAAAATCAAATATTGAGTTCTTATTCCAGAAACTAGAATTTGGGGGTTTATCAAATACTAGATTGCTATAGGCCTTGGTTATTGTGTCATGTATATCTAATCTACTCCATTCATCCATCGCTCTTATTTCTCAGCCAGTATCAAATGGTTTTGATGATTGCTGCTTTATAATATAGTTTTAGATTTGATACAACTAAGCCACCATCTTTTGTATTTTTCCCCCTTAATTCCCTTGATATTCTTGTTCTTTGTTCTTCCAGATGAATTTTATTATTTTAGCCTAGCCATGAGCAATTGATATTTTTTTCAATTGTTTATATCTGACTTTATTTGTGTGAGAAGTGTTTTGTAATTGTGTTCATATAGTTCTTGGATTTGTCATGGCAGATATACCTCCAAGTATTTTATTTTGTCTACAATAATTTTAAATGGAATTTTTCTTTCTATCTTTTGCTACTGGGCATTGCGAGTAATATATAAAAAGGTGATGATTTATGTGGGTTTGTTTTATATACTGCAACTTTGATAAAGCTGTTATTTTTTTACAGTAGGTTTTTAGATGGTTTTCTAGGATTCTCAAAGGATCTTATCATATCATCTGCAAATTATAATTTTATTTCCTCATTGCTTATTTTAATTACTTTAATTCCTTTTTCCTTTTCTTATTGCTAAAGCCAACATTTCTAGTGCAATGTTGAACAATAGTAGTGATGATGGACATTCTTGTTTAACCTCTGATTTTGTTGGGAATACATCCATCTCTCCATTACAAATAATACTTGTTGGAGATTATATTATTATTTTAAGGAAAATTTAAACTGCTTATTATTTTAAGGAAAACTTCCTTTATCCCTATGCTCTTTAGTGTTTTTAATAGGAATAGATACTGTATTTTGTCAAAAGCTTTTTCTGCATCTATTGAAATTATCAAATGATTTCAGTTGGTTTGTTATTGATATGATCGATTACAGTAATAGTTTTCTTGCTTGATATTTAACCATCCCTGTATTCCTTGGTCATAGTGTATTATCTTGCTGATAAATTGCTGTAATCTATTTGCTAATATTTTATTCAAAAATTTTGCATCAATATTCATTAGGGAGATTGTTCCATAATTTTATTTCTCTGTTTTGGCTCTTCCTGCTTTAGATATCACTGCCATATTTATGTCATAGGAATTTGGCAGTACTCCTTCTTTACCTATTTTTCCAAATAGTTTACATAGTATTGGAATTAATTGTTCTTTAAATGTTTGGTAAAATTCACTTGTAAATCTATCTGGCCCTACAGTTTTTTTCTTAGGAAGTTCATTAATGACTTGTTCAATTTCTTTTTCTAAAATGGGACTGTTTAAGTAATTTATTTCCTCTTCTGGTAATCTGGGCAATTTATATTTTTGTAAATATTCATCCATTTTGATTACATTGTCAGACTTGCTGCCATACAATTGGGTAAAATAGTTCTAATCAGTAGTAAGTTCACCATATTCATTTTTCATGATAGTGATTTGGTTTTTTTATGATAAAATTAACTTAAGGTTTATCTATTTTGTTTGTTTTTTCATAAAACCAACTTTTTTGTTTTATTTATTAGTTTAGTATTTTTCTTAGTTTCTGTTTTATTATTCTGTCCTTTGAGTTTCAGAATTTCTAATTTGATATTTAATTGGGGGTTCTTAATTTGGCCTGTTTTAATTTTTTTAATTAGATGCCTAATTCATTGATTTCCTCTTTCTTTATTTTATTTATGTAGCTATTTAGAGAAATAAAATTTCTCCAAACAATTGCTTTGGCTGCCTTCCATAGGTTTTGGTATGTTGTCTCATTATTGTCATTCACTTGGATAAAATTATGGATTGTTTTTGTGATTTTTTTGTTTGAACCTCTCATTCTTTAGAATTTGATTATTTAATTGTCAGTTGGTTTTTTATTTATTTTTCCTTGACTCTTTATTGAATAAAATTTTTATTGCACTGTAGTCTAAAAAGGAAGCATTTACTATTTCTGCCTTTCTGCATTTGATAGTGAGGTTTTTATGCCCTAACACTTGGTCAATTTTTGTGAAGGTGCCATGTATTCCTTTCAGTCTCTATTCAATTTTCTCAAGGGGTCTATCATATTTATGTTTTCTAGGATCCTATTAACTTCCTTAGTTTCTTTCTTGTTTATATGATTAGATTTGTCTGATTCTGAGAAGGGAAGGTCTATGTCACCTACTAGAATAGTTTTACTGTCTATTTCTTCCTTCAACTGGCTTAAAATCTTCTCTAGGAATTTGCCAATTCTACCACTTGATTCATATACATTTACTATCATTACTACTTCACTGTTTTATCAAGATGTATTTTCCTTCCTTATCTCTTTTAATAAGATCTATTTTTTCCTTTTGCTTTATCTGAGATCAGAATTGCTACCCTTGATTTTTTTTAACTTCACCTAAAACATAATAAATTCTGTTCCAGTCTTTTTCTTTTACTCTGTATGTGATTCTTTATATCAAATGTGTTTCTTGTAAACAACATATTATATGATTCTTTTTTTTTTTTTAAATTCACACTATTCACTTCTATTTTATGGGAGAGTTCATCCCATTCACATTCACAGCTATGATCACCAGCTCTGTTTCCATCCATTCTATTTTCTTCTCTGTATATACTTTTGTTCTCTCTTTCCAACCTGTCCTTAGTAGTGTTTTTTACCCACCCCACCCACTATTTTATCTTCTATCATCCCATTCTCCCTTCTCTTATACTTTTCCCTTCCCTTCTGTCTTATCTCTACCTTTTTTTTTTCTTTCCTCTTTCTCCTTCTACTTCTTTATAGGGTTAGATAAATTTCTATATACAACTGAATGATTAAGTTATTCCTTCTTTGAGCCAAAGCTGATGCTATCAGTCTTTAGACAATGCTCATTTCCCTCCCTTTTTCCCTTGGTTGTCTTATGCAACTCTTCATGTGAATTAATTATCCCATTATGCCTCTTCTTTCTCTTTTCAAATACAGACCTTTTCTTATTCCTTAATGTCTTTTACTTTGATATTATCATATCAGAATCCATTCACAATCACACCTTCAGTTCATGTGATGTCCCCCCCTCTCTCTGTCCCAATGACAGATACAGTTTTCAAGAGTTACAAATATTGTTTTCCCATCTAGGGATGTAAGCAGTTTAACCTTTAAATAATATCTATTTTCCTCCTGCTTATATTTCTATGCTTCTCTTGAGTCCTGTGTTTGTAGATTAGATTTTCTGTTTAGTTCTGTTTTTTTCAATAGAAATGACTGAAAGTCTCTTACTTCATTGAAGCTCCATTGCCTCCCTTGAAAGATGATGGTGAGTCTCACTGAGTTAATTATAGATTGTAATCCTTGGTCCTTTATCTTTTGGAATATGGTATTCCAAGCCCTTTGATCCTTTATTGTAGAAGCTGCTGGATCCTGGGTAATCTTGTTTTTCCTTAATATCTGAATTGTTTTTGTTAGGCAGCTTGCAGCATTTTTTCCTTGAGATTGTAGTTCTGGAATTTTGCAACAATGTTCCTTGGAATTTTCCTTGTGAGATCTCTTTCTGAAAGTGACTGATGGATCCTTTCAATTAGTATTTCCCCCTCTGTTTCTAGACTATTGGGGCAGTTTTCCTTAATGATATTTTGTAGAAGGGGCAGTGGATAGAGCACCAGTCCTGAAGCAGGAGGACCTGAGATCAAATCTGGCCTCTGACACTTAACACATTCCTAGCTGTGTGACCCTGGGCAAGTCACTTAACCCCAGTTACCTCAGAAAAAATTCTATCTCTTGTGGAATGATATCCAAACTCTCTTTTTGGTCATGGCCTTTAGGTAGGCCAATGGTTTTTAAGTCATCTCTTCTGCATCTGTTTTCTAGGTTAGCTGTTTTTTCAGTGAGGTATTTCACATTTTCTTTTTTCATTCTTTTAGTTAGTTTGATTGATTCTTACTGATTCTTAATGACTCACAGAGTCATTAGCTTCCATTTGTCCTGTTCTAGTTCTTAATGTAAATTTTTTTTCCAATTAGCTTTTGTATCTCTTTTTTCATTTGGTTAATTCTCCTTTTTTTAAGGAGTTTTTTTCAGACACATTTTTCCCTTTCTTTTCTAAGTTGTTGACTCATGCATACTTTTCATTTCCTTTCTCATTTTGTTCTTCTACTTCTCTTATCTGCCTTTTAAAGTCTTTTATGAGCACTTCTGAGAAGCCTTTTTGGGCTTGAGACTAATTCATATCACTCTTTAAGATTTCTTCTGTGGACATTCTATCCTCATCTGAGTTTGTGTTTTGGTCTAACCTATCATCATAGTAGATTTCTGTGGTCAAGGTTCTTGTTTGTTTCTTGCTCAATTTTTTTTTTCTTTTCTTTTGGTATTTTCCCTCCCCCACCTTTTTTTTTTTTTTTTTTTTACTTTTATGGTTGAGCTCTGCTCCTGGGATAAAGGGGGAACTGTCCCAAGCTTCTTGTGCAGCTCTGAGCCTTGGCTTTGAGCACAGAGGCCCTTTGTGTTTGCAGGGGGTAGCTTGCCTGCTTTTTTCAGGAAACAACCTGGTTTCGCAGAGTTTGTCTTCTTAGCTGAGACTGGAAGCTGCCCCACTGATCTACTCCACTACTGAACTAAGACTGAAGATCTTAGTAGCTGATTTGCTGTGATTAAGACCCTTTCACCTTCTTTCCCAGAGTCTATTTGAGCTGGGCTGGACATCCTTTTTACCCCAGTGAGACTGACCTTTCTTGAAGTTTTTTCAGTCTGCCTTGACCTGAAAAGGGGTTAGTAGTTTCATTCCACCAGACTCTGTTCAAAGGCTTGATTCAGGTGGTGTAGCTGGGAGAGCTCAAGCAGCTTCCTGACTTTACTCCACCACTTTTACTACTTTCCTTAGCTTCACTCCTGGAAGTCCACAATCTTTACATTCAAGGAGTTTATATTTTAACAGAAGAGGAAACATAAAGGAAAGCTGGAAAAATGTGTGTGGGGGTTACCCAAATAAGATTTAGACAATTGGGATGGAGAGTTGAATTGGGAGCAAAGTGAATAGTGTTGGAGCTCTTTCAAGAATAGTGGAGTCAGCAGTAGTGGGGCACAGCCTTCAGTCAGAAGTAATTCAGTAATTCACCTTTGGCTCCTAACTTGGATTTTTTATTCCTAGATTTCTTTCTTTCATTCCCTTCCTATACAGTTTTCATTATGCTTTTTTTTTTTCCATTAAATCTCTCCTTTGCAACAATATTATGGTTTGCAAATTATCCCATAGAATCTGAGAAGTGATTTTGTCAATTGGGCTGAGAAAAAATAAGTCAGTCAAGATATTCTGATTGGAACCTTTTCTTAATATTTCATAAAAATATATATATGTATATATATAAAACCATATATGTATATACTTATATGTGTATACATCATATTTTTTATATCTATATTGTGAAGACCAAGTTAGTTCCCTGTTGACCTCAGGATTAGCCGCAGTCAGGATCAGCAAAAGTCCTTGGGCTTTA
This sequence comes from Sminthopsis crassicaudata, assembly GCF_048593235.1. NCBI lineage: Eukaryota > Metazoa > Chordata > Mammalia > Dasyuromorphia > Dasyuridae > Sminthopsis > Sminthopsis crassicaudata. Next base: position 59,391,542 of record NC_133621.1, read on the forward strand.
GGGAGAGAAGTAAAGAAGATGGATGAAACTCTGCAAGGCTCACCACCAACCTCCTCTCTCCTTGTCGTTCTCATCCAAAGTGACTCTGGCTTGTCTTACTCCACCCCCTAATCCCTCCTGAAATTATGTGTATACACCAAAAGATCCAGCCAGCACAGAATAGTGAGAAGGGCCATTGTTCCAAGCATATGCTTATAGAGTATTGTCCAGTAGGTAATTAGCCTTAAGTGCTCAGTTGTCTGATTCCAGTGCAGCTACTCAGAGTTTCAGCCCTTTACATCTCCCACTTTCTTTTGATTTAGAATACAGGTGGTCATGCCATCCTTGACTTCTCAGGGAGGAGAGAGCACCAAAAAGGAGATAATCATGCCCTCCTTGACTTCTCAGGAAGAGAGCTGAAAAGAAACAAAGGGAAGTGGGGAGTCAAGCCAGATATTGCTAGTGGGTTTCTGGGCTGAAAGGTCTTACAAGAAACAGATATGCACAAACCCATCAGAATGGGAGGTACTACACTAGCACATAGCAATTAAAGCACTGGCTATTAGTGATGACTCTCCCCACAGCCTGTGCAGGCTCAATGTGGTATAACAAACATGAATTGTATATGCAAGTAGAGATATAATAAACAATATGAATCAACATGGTGTTGTAAAAGATTTCCAGAAGTCCTAGAAGGAGGGTATGTAAACAACAATCACACATACGCCTTCTTCAGTAGCCAAGAGATGAGATAGTCCAAAACCATTGCTTCCAATGATCCCTGGAAGTTTTTGAATTCCTACAACAGTCTTTTATGTATCATTTAAGTCATTTAAGGTGTTTAGTTTCTCTGTTCTAAAGGAAAGTTTTTGTATTATAAGTACCTTGGGGTATACGTCATATCCTAAATATTGAAAAAGAGCATGTTTTTTAATTTTTTCTGGAGCTATGTGCAATTTATAATTCCTTAGTGTTTCTAAGATTTGTTCCTCAGGTGCACATCCCAATATAGCATCCATATAATGTAATAACATTACTTTTGGAAATGCTTTTCTTACTGAAGAGCAGTAGCTACATACATTTGACACATAGTAGGGCTATTTTTCATTCCCTGTGGCAAAACTGTCCATTCATATCTTTTATAAGGCTCAGCTAAGTTATCACTGGGCACTGAAAAGGCACATCTTTTCATATCCTCCTTATCTATTTTTTTTTTATTTTTTTATTTTTTTTATTTTTTTTTTATTATATATATATATATTTTTTATAATATTATCCCTTGTATTCATTTTTCCAAATTACCCCCCCTCCCTCTATTCCCTCCCCCCAATGACAGGCAATCCCATACATTTTACATGTGTTACAATATAGTCTAGGTACAATACATGTATGTGAATATCATTTTCTTGTTACACAATAAACATTAAAATCCGAAGATATATGCAACCTGGGCAGACAGATATTAGTGCTAACAATTTACATTCACTTCCCAGTGTTCCTTCTCTGGGTGTAGTTATTTCTGTCCATCATTGATCAACTGGAAGTGAGTTGGATCTTCTTTATGTTGAAGATTTCCACTTCCATCAGAATACATCCTCATACAGTATTGTTGTTGAAGTGTACAGTGATCTTCTGGTTCTGCTCATTTCACTCAGCATCAGTTGATTTAAGTCTCTCCAGGCCTCTCTGTATTCCTCCTTCTGGTCATTTCTTACAGAGCAATAATATTCCATAACCTTCATATACCACAATTTACCCAACCATTCTCCAACTGATGGACATCCATTCATCTTCCAGTTTCTAGCTACAACAAAAAGAGCTGCCACAAACATTTTGGCACATATATGACTCTTTCCGCTCTTTAGTATTTCTTTGGGATATAATCCCAGTAGTAGCGCTGCTGGGTCAAAGGGTATGCACAGTTTGATAACTTTTTGGGCATAATTCCAGATTGCTCTCCAGAATGGCTGGATTCTTTCGCAACTCCACCAGCAATGTATTAGTGTCCCAATTTCCCCACATCCCCTCCAACATTTATCATTATTTGTTCCTGTCATCTTAGCCAATCTGACAGGTGTGTAGTGGTATCTCAGAGTGGTCTTAATTTGCATTTCTCTGATCAGTAGTGATTTGGAACACTCTTTCATGTGAGTGGATATAGTTTCAATTTCTTCCTCTGAGAATTGTCTGTTCATATCCTTTGACCATTTATCAATTGGAGAATGGTTCGGTTTCTTATAAATTATGGTCAGTTCTCTATATATTTTGGAAATGAGACCTTTGTCAGAACCTTTGTTTTTAAAAATATTTTCCCAATTTGTTACTTCCCTTCTAATCTTGTTTGCATTAGTATTATTTGTACAGAAACTTTTTAGTTTGATGTAATCAAAATCTTCTATTTTGTGATCAATAATGATCTCTAGTTCTCTTCTGGTCATAAATTCCTTCCTCCTCCACAAGTCTGAGAGGTAGATTATCCTCTGTTCCTCTAATCTATTTATTATCTCCCTCTTTATGCCTAAATCATGGACCCATTTTGATCTTATCTTGGTATATGGTGTTAAGTGTGGGTCCACATCTAATTTCTGCCATACTAATTTCCAGTTTTCCCAACAGTTTTTTCCGAATAATGAATTTTTATCCCTAATGTTGGAATCTTTGGGTTTGTCAAAGATTAGATTGCTATAGATGTACTCTTTTTTGTCCTTTGTATCTAATCTGTTCCACTGATCTACCGGTCTATTTCTTAGCCAATACCAAATGGTTTTGGTGACTGCTGCTATATAATATAGCTTTAGATCAGGTACACTTAGACCACCTTCCTCTGAGTTTTTTTTCATTAGTTCCCTTGCAATTCTCGACCTTTTATTCTTCCATATGAATTTTGTTGTTATTTTTTCTAGGTCATTGAAATAGTTTCTTGGGAGTCTGATTGGTATAGCACTAAATAAATAGATTAGTTTGGGGAGTATTGTCATCTTTATTATATTCGCTCGGCCTATCCAAGAGCACTGAATGTCTTTCCAATTATTTAAATCTGATTTTATTTTTGTGGCAAGTGTTTTGTAATTTTTCTCATATAATTCCTGACTTTTCTTTGGTAGATGGATTCCCAAATATTTTATACTCTCAACATTTGTTTGGAATGGAATTTCTCTTTGTATCTCTTGCTGTTGCATTTTGTTAGTGATATATAAAAATGCCGAGGATTTATGTGGATTTATTTTGTATCCTGCCACTTTGCTGAAATTTTGAATTATTTCTAGTAGCTTTTTAGCAGAGTCTTTGGGGTTCTCTAAGTATACCATCATGTCATCTGCAAAAAGTGATAGTTTAATTTCCTCATTTCCTACTCTAATTCCTTGAATCTCTTTCTCGGCTCTTATTGCCGAGGCTAGCATTTCTAGTACTATATTGAATAGTAATGGTGATAGTGGGCAACCTTGTTTCACTCCTGATCTTACTGGGAAAGGTTGCAGTTTATTTCTATTGCATATTATGCTTACTGAAGGTCTTAAATATATGCTCCTGATTATTCTAAGGAATAGTCCATTTATTCCTATACTCTCAAGAGTTTTTAGTAGGAATGGATGTTGGATTTTGTCAAATGCTTTTTCTGCGTCTATTGAGATGATCATATGGTTCTTATTAATTTGATTATTAATATGGTCAATTATATTAATAGTTTTCCTAATATTAAACCAGCCCTGCATTCCTGGAATAAATCCTATTTGATCATAGTGTATTATCTTGGAGATGATTTTCTGAAGTCTTTTTGCTAATATCTTATTTAAGATTTTAGCATCAATATTCATTAAGGAGATTGGTCTATAATTTTCTTTCTCAGTTTTCGATCTACCTGGTTTAGGTATCAGTACCATGTCTGTGTCATAAAAGGAGTTTGGTAGGACTCCTTCATCCCCTATTTTTTCAAATAATTTATATAACATTGGGGCTAATTGTTCTTTAAATGTTTGGTAGAATTCACATGTGAATCCATCTGGCCCTGGGGATTTTTTCCTGGGGAGTTGATTAATAGCTTGTTCTATTTCTTTTTCTGAAATGGGACTATTTAAGCAATTTATCTCCTCCTCTGTTAATCTAGGGAGCCTATATTTTTGGAGGAAGTCATCCATTTCACTTAAGTTATCAAATTTATTGGCATAAAGTTGGGCAAAGTAACTCCTTATTATTTCTCTAATTTCCTCTTCATTGGTGGAAAGATCCCCCTTTTCATTTGTAAGACTATCAATTTGATTTTCCTCTTTCTTTTTTTTGATCAAATTTACCAAAGGTTTATCTATTTTATTGGCTTTTTCATAAAACCAACTCTTGGTTTTATTTATTAATTCAATAGTTTTTTTACTTTCAATTTTATTGATTTCTCCTTTTAATTTTTGTATTTCAAGTTTAATTTTTGGTTGGGGGTTTATAATTTGGTCTTTTTCTAGCCTTTTAAGTTGTAAGCCCAATTCGTTAATCTTCTATTTCTCAATTTTCTTCAAATAAGCCTCTAAAGATATAAAATTTCCCCTTATTACTGCTTTAGCTTTATCCCAAAGATTTTGATATGATGTCTCATCATTGTCATTATCTTGGGTGAAATTGTTAATTGTTTCTATAATTTGCTCTTTCACCCAGTCATTCTTTAAGATGAGATTATTCAGTTTCCAATTACTTTTTGGTCTATTTACCCCTAACTTTTTACTGAATGTAGCTTTTATTGCATTGTGATCTGAGAAGAAGGCATTTATTATTTCTGCCTTCCTACATTTAATTTTGAGATCTTTATGTCCTAATATATGGTCAATTTTTGTATAGGATCCATGAACTGCTGAGAAGAAAGTATATTCCTTCCTATTGCCATTCAGTTTTCTCCAAAGGTCTATCATACCTAGTTTTTCTAATGTTCTATTTACTTTTTTAATTTCTTTCTTGTTTGTTTTGTGGTTTGATTTGTCTAAATCTGAGAGTGCAAGGTTGAGGTCTCCCACTATTATAGTTTTACTGTCTATTTCTTCTTGCAGTTCTCTTAACTTTTCCTTTAGAAAGTTAGATGCTATACCACTTGGTGCATATATGTTTAGTATTGATATGGCTTCATTATTTATGCTACCTTTCAGCAGGATATAGTTTCCTTCCTTATCTTTTTTAACGAGATCTACTTCTGCTTTTGCTTGATCTGAGATAAGGATAGCTACCCCTGCTTTTTTGGCTTTACCTGAAGCATAATAGGCTCTGTTCCAACCTTTTACCTTTATTCTGTATGTATCTCCCTGCTTTAAGTGTGTTTCCTGTAGGCAACATATTGTAGGGTTCTGCTTTTTGATCCAATCTGCTATCTGTATATCCTCCTTATCTAGAGGGATAGAATAGAAACAATCCTTAATGTCTATAAACCAAAGGGGCCATTCTCTAGGCAACTGAGTAGGAGATGGAAGTCCAGACTGAAGAGTTCCCATAGTTTCCATCTGTTCATTTACCTTTCTTAAATCAGTCAACATCCTCCATTTTCCAGATTTCTTTCTTACAACAAATACTAGGGAATTCCATGGACTTGGAGAAGGTTATAAGTATCCTTGGTCAAGTTGCTCCTATACTATATCTAATAAGGCCTGAATTTTATCTTTGGCTAAGGGCCACTGTTCTATCCACACTGATGTATCAGTTTTCCACTGTATAGGAACAGGTGAAAGTGTTGGCAGGCCTTCAACAGTAGCTCTGCCTAAAAAACTGAAGTACTCATTTGTAATCCTAGTTGTAAAATGTCTCTTTCCCATAGATTGATGGGGATTTTTTCAACTGTAAAAGGAGTAAAAAGTCCTGTTTCGCCTTTATAAGTCCATCTCAAAGGGGAAGCACTAACTTCAGCTGCTATTTATTGTTCCTCCTATGCCAAACATGTAGGTGTCTGCCTTAATATTTGGCCAGTGACTGGATCAGTTAGCACCTCTAATGACTGTACGATCTGCACCTCTGTCTACCAATCCTTGTAGTGGTATGCCATTTATCTAGATAGTGAGCATAGGTTGGTCAACTGTCAGGGCTGCTGTCTAGTATATTCCTGAATTTTGTTGCTTGGAATTAGAATCTGGGCGACTATCACCAGATTGCTTATTAGGAGTCTGTATCAGTAAAACAGATGCTACTACTTTTCCTGGTTGATAAGTCTCAGGTTGTGTATGGAATATTATCTATACATTCCCCAGTTTCCTATATCAGTGTATGAATGAACACTGTTTTGTAAGTACTCTCAGGAGGTGAAATGGTCAGGCCTACTGTACTTGGAGGCAAAGGCTGGAGAGAAACAGATTTCACCTCTCCAGGGGGGTATCTAAGTTGTCTCAGCTGATTACAATTCTATCCTCCCTAATTGTAATCCCTTTCTCCCATCAGGTTGCTTCCTGGCTGATTGATTGTGTAATCCCTTTCTCCCATCACATTTCTTCCTGGCTGATTGGTCATGTCTGGGTATTGAACTTCTAAAGGCGCTCTGGATATAGCATCAGCTGCCATCATGCCCCAAGTATTTTTTGTTTTGGGCCCTGGGGCTGGACCCCTCATCCCATTTCCCTGAATCAGTCTACATTCTGATGCACAATGGAAGCCTCTGTTGCATTTTGGACATGGTGTTTTGGGTCTTGTTCTCTTTTCTTACTCTGTCTTTATGCCACCATTGATCTTTCAGATGCCCTACTTTACCACATTGAAAGCATTGATGAGTCTCTCTGGAAGTCCCTTGCCAAAATGGATCCTGTCTTTCCATGTTCGGATCTTGGGAAGTCTGCATCATATAAATATATATGATCATATAAATATATATGGCTATAAAAGGTATTTGTCCCCATTGTGGCACAGCGTCTTATGATCTCCTCTAAAGGAGCATCCTTGCATAGTCCTAGTATAATTCTTCTAGAAACCTCATTAGCATTTTCTTTATCAAGTTGCCTTATCATAATGTCTGTTACTGCATTTTCACCATTAGTCTGTATGATAGCTGTCTGCAAACGTCCCATAATATCAGCAAAGGATTCGTTTGGCCCTTGTGCTATTTTTGTGAAGGCCTTTCCCTTGTTGTTTTTACTGGGGATAAATCTCCATGCTTTGATAGCAGCAGCAGCAATTTGCTCATATGCTGCTATGGGGTAATTAATCTGTACTGAAATGTCTAAATAAGAACCTATACCTGTTAGTTGGTCATAGGTGATTAGAGTATCAACTCTATTTTGACTATTTCATTGGGCTTGTGTCCTACAGAGCTCACTATATTCAGAAAGCCACAGTTTTGTCCAGGTTCTAAGCATGTCCTTGCTATAGATTTCCAGTCCCTAAGGGTTAAGACTTCATAAGCAAAATTCTGTAATAACATCTTAACATAAGATGATATAGCCCCATAAAGAGTGCAAGCCTTTTTTAGTCTTTGAGGATTTCTACATCAAAAGGACTGTATCTTCTACTTTCTTGATCTGAAGAGTTAAACTGTTAAATTATAGGATACATTTCTATGCTCAAATCAGCTATATCCTGCCCTTCTTGTGAGGCTTTAAGTAGTGCCTTTTGTAATCTAGTCATAGGAGGGGGTGATTGCTGGGGGCAGAGGTGCTGGTTGTATCACTGCCCCTCACACTCCCCCTCCTCCTCCCTCTATCCCAGAAGGTAGAGTTGATGGGGGCATGTGAAGAACCTGCTCTGGTTTAGGTGGGGTTGAAGCTGCCTTGTGTGAGAGAAAATCACCACACCCTTCAACATCAGTTAATTCCTCATGCCCTCTGGTGATATTGCCATTAATCTGTCCTTTGTCTTCTTTTTCCTCACGCTTCCTCATCTGGCTGTTGTTAAAATTTTTCTTTTTCTATAACTTGCAAGATTCTTTAAGTTCAATTGTATTATGTTGTACATACAGAATGTTTCCTTGGAAATTGAATCAGGACCTTTATTATTATAGTATTCACATAATTGATCTCCTACTAGTTTCCAATTATCTGCCCCTATATCTTCTTCCTTTAAGAACCAAGGGGATATGTATTCTAGTGTACCCAAGAGTCCAGCAATTCTGCTCCCAAGGTACAAGTAAACCTTGTCTCTCGATCAACTTAAGTATGCTTTCTACAGTGCCCCTTTGGGGAGGGGGTGAAGGTGGGGAGGGGCATGGGGAGAATCTTTTCCTAATATCTGCCCCATTTCAGCTAGAAAAGGTTACTAGTTTAGCCCTTACAAAGTAAGTCCCCTGTTTTTCTGTTAAAATACTCACCCTATTTCCTGGTCACCAGGGACTTCTTCAGTGAAATTAGGGTCCTTGGTTCACATGTTGGGCACTAAATGTGAAGACTGAGTTAGCTCCCTATTGACCTCAGGACCAGCCAGAGTCAGGATCAGCAAAAGTCCTTGGTCTTTAGGAGGAGAAGTGAAGGAAATGGATGAAACTCCACAAGGCTCGCCAGTAACCTCCTCTGTCCTTGTCTTTCTCATCCAAAGTGACTCTGGCTTGTCTCACTCCACCCCCTAATCCCTCCTACAATTCTCTGTATACACCAAAAGATTCAGCCAGCACAGAATAGTGGGAAGGGCCATTTTCCAAGCATATGCCAATAGAGTGTTGTCCAATAGGTAATTAGCTTTAAGTGTTCCGTTGTCTGATTCCAGTGCACCTATTCAGAGTTTCAGCCCTTTACACTATATCTATCTTTTCTAATATTGTCTGATTTCACCTATAATTTTATGCATAAATGTAAGAACTTACAATTGTCTTATAATTGTGAGAAAATTCCCTTCTTATACACCCTCATTTGTTAAATGCAGTCACATCTTCATTTGCATCTTTGAACTCAGGCCTATAGAGAGTGTGAATAAGCATGTATTAAACACCTACTTTGTATCAGATACTATGTTAAACATTTTACAAATATTATCTAATTTGTTACTCATAAGTTATTATTATCTCTATTTTATAGTTAAGGAAACTGAGGCAGATAGCAAATCAGTAACTTTCCCATGCTAGTAGTGTTGCAGGCTGAACTTGATCTTATTCTAGGTCTAGTATTCTATACACTGATCTACTTAGAAACTAATTTCTCCTAAATGATAACTACGGGGTATACAAAAACAAAAATGAATCTTTTATCAAGGAGCAGAGGAGTAACCTATTAGAGGAAATGACATGTACGTGTATACATAAATATAAAATATAAATTGAATATTGGGGGGGTTCTATCCGCTAAAGGATAACAAGGAATGCCTTCTTCAGAATGTATTTTCTGGGACTACTCCAGACTTATTAAAGGAAAGACATTTGGCTCTTCACTATTTCTACTTATAGTCTTATTTATTATGTAGCAGAAACAGGAAGACAAAGAGTTCTGCTATTTAGGGCAACTCTCCAATGAATGTAAGAGTCCTTTTCTATATAGGGAATTCACTTTTTCTCAAAATCAAGTTCAGGTCTGGATACTTAACAGTACTGCTGCTTTAACTTGACTTTGCTTGCTTATCTAGGTTTAAGACTTTTTGCTTACCTTGACTTCTGAAACTTTCCTCCAAACTTACAAGCTCCTTCAACCTCGTCTTCTCATTGAATTCCTGATCTTGCTTATATTCTTGCTGATAAGTGCTGATCAGTGTATACACTGATAAATATATACACATACACATATACAGACATATATATCACCTATATATGTTAACTTTCTGTAATATTACAATTAATGTTTTCATAATGTTACTTGATTTTGCCTTCATCAGCACTTCTCTGGTGAGATTGGATTTCTCTATGATGGGGGGTGGCTGACATAGAATTAGGGTGATTTCCAAGATTGAGGGAGAAGCTTCTGGGAAAGAATGACAGGGATTCACAAATATGAGCACAAATGAAAGATCAAAAAATGTCAGCCTCCAGTTTCTTAGATCTGTTAAATTTAAAGAAGTCCTACAGAAGCAGGAAGCAAGAAACTCTAGAGAAGTACTTTCAAGCAAGGGAAGTCTGTAAGGAGATAAGAACATATAGCAATAGAAAGATGAGCTAATAATTGTCTAAAGACATCTGCCTCTCAAAGCTCAGTCTCTTTTTTCATTTTTTTTAAATGGCAGCAGTGAGTGTTCGCTAAGTGCTTTGATCTAATATATAATGGCATGAAAACACAAGTATGTACTCCAGGATGCCTCCAGTCCTCACAATTGTGGGAATAGATAAATAATTCTTGTTGTCTAAAGATCTAATGTGAAAATCTAAGTAGAAAATTAATATTACTAGCTAGATTTCAGATAATATATATGTGTATATATAGACATATATATGTGTATATGTATATATACATATGTATATGTATATAATTTGAAGCATAAGTTGCTTTACTGATATAGATTCATGAAAGAATAAATCTCTTTCCCCATAGGGAAGACAGGAGACATGGACAGAAATACAAATATTGTCAAGTTCACAAATGCAGCTCCTGTTACCAAAGGAATAAATGAATGGCCAAAACCCACCTAGATGTAATTTAAGATGTATTTAAGTACTCAAAGCTCATTAGTATCTTTGCCCCTTTGATTGAAGAAAAAAAAAAAAACTACTCCCAAAGCCTCCATTTAAAAAGAGCACAGAAGCTCAGGCAACTCGTGATTTCCCACCAACTACATTCTTTAGATTTAATTGCATGATCATCATTCTTTCATTCAAGGCACTTTCTTCTTTTCTCTGCTAACTTTTGAATTTCCCTTCGAGTGTCTTCCCCCACTAAATTATAAATTCCTGCCTTGAGGTCAAGAATTGACTGGTAACAAGTACTTTTAGAAAATTTTAATTATTTTTATTAATTTCAGTAACTATTTCACAATTATGTATAAAATTTTAAACAATTCTTTAAAAAATTTTTGAGTTCCAAATTCTGTCCTTTCCTCAGGCCCCTCCTCCCTTCTTCAGGAGGCAACACTTTAATATTGATTATACAGATAAAGTCAGAAAAAACATTTTCATATTAGCCATGTTGCAAAATAAAATAAAGTTGTCATGTTTCAATATGCATTCAGAGTTCATCAGTTTTCTCTTTGGGGGTGCAAAGTATTTTCCTTTGAAATTGTCTTGGATAATTATCTTGTTCAGAGAAGTTAACTCTTTTGCAGATGATCATCCTTACTATATTGCTATTACTGTGTACAATTTTCTTCTCATTCTACTCAGTTCATTTTGTATGAATTCATGTAGCTCTACCCAAGTTTTCCTGAAACCCTTGTGCTCATCCTTTTTTTCTAGAATAATGGTATTTCATCACAATCCTATATCACAACTTGTTCAGCCATTCTTTAAGTGATGGCCATCTCCTTGATTTCCAGTTCTTTGCCACTGCAAAAAGAACTTCTGTAAGTAATACAAGTCCTTTTTAATATTTAATCTCTTTAGGATACAGACCTAGTAGTGGTATTCCTGGGTCAAAAGGTAAATACAGTTTTATAGCCCTTTGGGCTCGATTCCAAATTGTTCTCCAGAATTACTGAACCAGTTGACCACTCTACCAACAATACATTAATGTCCCATTTTTTCCACTTTCCACATTCCTTTCAGCATTTGTCATTTTCTGATAGATATGAGGTAGCATGTCAGAGTAGTTTTAATATGCTTTTCTCTAATTAGTAGTGATCCAGAGCCAGTACCAACTTGTATTTGATAATTACCTTATTGTAATATAGTTTGAAATCTGAAACTAATAGATCAAATTCCTTAACATCTTTTTATTCCATTGATTTGATTGATATTCTTAACCTTTTGTTCTTCCAGATGAATTCTGTTATTAATTTTTCTAGCTCTATAAAATAATTCTTTGGTAGTATTGTTTTTGTTATTGTTGTTCAGTTGTTTCCAACTCTTCTGAGTCTATTTTGGCAAAGATACTGGATTGGTTTGACATTTCCTGATCTAACTTATTTTACAGAGGAGGAAACTGAGGTAAACACGGTTTATAATTGTTTGAGGTCACTTTTGAACTCAGGTTCTCCTAATTCTCTACTATGCCACCTAGCTGCCCAATTTGTTTGTTAGGGTACTGAATAAGTAAATTACTTTAGTAGAATAGTAATTTTTATTATATTTTTTCAACCTATCCATATACAATTAATATTTTTCCAGTGGTTCACTTTGGTGAACTTTTGGGTGAAAAGTGTTTTATAATTATGTTCATATAGTCTCTGTCTTAGCAGGTAGACTCCCTAGTGTTTTGTGCCATCTGTAATTATTTTAAATGGAATTTCTCTATCTTTTCTTCCTGGGTTTTGCTGTAGTATATGGAAATGCTAATGATTTGTGTGGATTTATTATAACTTGCTGAAATTGTTTATTGCTTTAACTAGTCTTTTAGTTGATTCTCTAGGGTTCTTTAAGCATATCATTATCAACTACAAAGAGTTATAGTTTTGATTCTTTGTTGTCTATTTTTATTCCTTCAACTTCTTGTCTTTTTACTATAGCTAACATTTTTAGCAAAATAGTCAATAATAGAAATGATATTAAACATCCTTTCTTCACTTCTGATTTTTGTGGGAAAGCTTATAGTTTATCCCTGTAATAGATAATGCTTGTTATTGATTTTAGATAAATCATTCTTATCATTTTGCAAGAGGATCCACTGGTTCCTACGCTTTCTAGCATTTTAAATAGGCATGTGTTTAGTATTTTTCAAGGCTTTTTATGCATCTATTAATATAAATCATGTGACTTTTGTTGTTATTGCTAATATTAAGGTCAATTATGCTGATAGTTTTCCTAATATTGAACTAGCCCTGAATTCCTGGTATAAATTCCACATAGTCATATGTGACATATTTCTGTATTTTTCTTGCTATTGTTTTATTTAAAACTTTTTGCATCAATATTCATCAAGAAATTTGATCTATATTTTGTTTCTCTGGGTTTTTTTTCCTGCTTTAAGTATCAAAATCATATTCATCTTATAAAAGGACTTTGTTAAGACTTTTTACCTGTTTTTTTTTTTCTTTCTTTTTTTTTTTTTTTTTCTTCTTCAAAGAATGTATAGAGTATTGTGTAGAGTACGGGCTATCTCCCTGGAGATCTTCAGGGTCAGCCAGAGTCAGGACAAATTAAAATCTTTGGTCTTTTTTTTTTTTTTTTTTTTTTTTTAATTTATTTTTATTTTATTTTATAATTATAACATTTTTTGACAGTACATATGCATGGGTAATTTTTTACAACATTATCCCTTGCACTTACTTCTATTCAGATTTTTTCCCTTCCTCCCCCAAACCCCTCCCCCAGATGGCAAGCAGTCTTATATATGTTAAATATATTACAGTATAATTTAGATACAATATATGTGTGTAGAACCGAATTTTTTGTTGCACAGGAAGAATTGGATTCAGAAGGTAAAAATAACAGTTTACATTCATTTCCCATTGTTCCTTTTCTGGATGTAGCTGGTTCTTTCCATCATTAATCAATTGGAAAAATCTTTGGTCTTTAGGGGGAAAAGTGAAGAAGGCAAGCAAGCTGCCACAAGGCTTGCCAAAAATCTCTCCTGGATTCTGGAGTCCGGAATCTCCAACCTCTCTCCTCCTTGTCCTGTTGCTAAGTTCTTCTGACTCTTTCCATCCACCCTCCAATCCTTGCCTATGATTATCTCACTACCAAACATTCAGCAAACACCAAGGGTGAGGAGAGCTATTATCCAAATATATGCTAATAGAGTCATTGTCTCACATCAAATAGGTAGCCTTAAGTGCTCTCTTGTCTGATTCAGAGTTTCAGCCCTCTACAGTATTGGAATTAATTATTCCTTAAATATTTGGTAGAATTTGTGAATTTATCTGATCCTAGGCATTTTTTTCTTAGGAAGCTCATTTATAAATTGTTCAATATCCTTTTCTAAGATAGAGTTATTTACATGTCTATTTTTTCTTTGGTTAATCTGGGCTATTTATATTTTTGTAAATATTTACTTATTTCATATAGATAGTTAGTTTTACTGCCATCTAATTCCCCTAACAATTGTTGTAATATTATCTTTATATATGGTACATTTACCATTTTTGTTTTTGATTGTAGTAATTTGGTTTTCTTCTTTAAAAAATCAAATTACTAATGATTTATCTATTTATTTGGTTTTTTATTAAAAAAAAACAACTCCTAGTTTTAATTACTAGTTTGAAAGTCTTTTTATTTTCAATTTTGTTAATCTCTCCTTTGATTTTCATTTTGGCATTTAATTGGGTATTTCAAATTTTTCTTTTTTAGTTGTATGCTCCATTTATTGATCTATTCTTTATTATTGTTGTACACATTTAGAGATAAAAAATTTCTCCTAATTTTTGCTTTGACTACATCCCACAAATTTTGGAATGTGGTCTTATTGTCATTCTCCTTCATGAATTTATTGTTTCTATGATTTGTTCTTTGACCTTTTCATTCTTTAGCATTAGATTATTTAGTGTTCAATTTGCTTTGATTCTATGAATTCTGATCTGAATAGGGCCTGTTTAATATTTCCGATTTTCTGAATGTGACTGTGAAGTCTTTATGCCCCAATACATTGTCAGTTTATTTATTAAAAGCTTTTTATTTTCAAAACATATGCACAGATAATTGTTCAACATTGACACTTGCATAGCCTTATGTTTCAGGTTTTTCCCTTTCACCCTTCCTCTCCCCTAGATGTCAAACAATCCAATCTATGATATAAATGTTAAAATATATGTTACATCCAATATATGTAAACATTTGTACAATTATCTTGCTGTACAAGAAAAATCAGATCAAAAGGTAAAGAAAATGAGTAAGAAAACAAAATACAAGTGAACAACAACAACAACAACAAAATGCTATGTTGTGGTCCATATTCAGTTCCCATAGTCCTCTCTCTGGATGTCCTCTCTCTTCATCACAAGATCATTGTAACTAGCATCAGTCATCTCATTGTTGGAAAGAGTCACGTTTATCAGAATGGATTGCCGTATAATATCAATGTTGCTGTGTACAATGACCTTCTGCTTCTGCTCATTTCATTCAGCATCAGTTCATGTAAGTCTTTCCAGGCCTCTCTAAAATCATTCTCCTGAGGAACAATACTATTCCATAACATCAATATACCATAACTTAATTCAGCCATTCTCCAACTGATAGGTATCCACTCAGTTTCCAGTTTCTTGACACTATGAAAAGAGCTGCTACAAACATTTTTGCACATGTGGGTCCCTTTCCCTCTTTTAAGATCTCTTTGGGATAAAGCCCCAGTAGAAACATTGCCGGATCAAAGGATATGCACAGTTTGATAACTTTTTGAGCATAGTTCTAAATTGCTCTCCAGAATGGCTGGATTTGTTCCACCAACAATGTATGAGTGTCCCAGTTTTCCCACATCCCCTCCAACATTCATCATTATTTTTCCTGTCATTTTAGCCAATCTGAGAGGTATGTAATGGTGTCTCAGAGTTATCTTCATTTTTGTAAAAGTGCCATGTACAGCTGAGAAAAAAAGTTTGCAATTTCCATTCAGTTTTCCCAAGAGGTTTATTATATCCAACTTTTCTAATGTTCTGCTCATTTCCTTGACTTCTTTCTTGTTTATTTTGTAGTTAGATTTATCTAAGTCTGAGAGGGGAAAGTTGATGTCTCTTACTAGTATGGTTTTACTGTCTATTTCCTGATATAATCCATTTAACTTTTTCTTTAGAATTTTGATGCTGTGCTATTTGGTGCATATATATTTAGTATTGGTATTACATTGTTATCTATGGTTCCTTTTAGCAAGATATTTTCTTATCCTTTTTACATGGGTCCATTTTTGTTTCTGCTTTATGTGAGATCATGGTTTCTATCCCTACCCTTTTTACTTCAGCTGAAACAAAATAGATTCTTCTCCAGCTTCTTATTTTGACTCTGTCTTTTTTAAATGTGCTTCTTGTAAATGTGCTGTTCAGTTTTGGATTCTAATACATTCTGCTGTCCATTTCTGTTTTGTGGGTGAATTTATCCTATTCATGTTCACAGTTATGATGGCTCTGTGCATTTACTTCTGTTCTATTTTCTTTTGTTTATCCGTATTTTTTCTTATCCTATCCCTCCTTTGAAGGCTGTTTTGTGTCTGACTATTGCCTTTTTTATCAGCCCTCCCTTTTATAACCTTCCCCACCTTTTTCTTAACCCTCTTCTACCTGTTTTCCTGTTGATTAAGATTTCTATTACCAATTAAATATGTATGTATATGTGTGTATATATTTTTTCTGTCTTTGAACCTCATTAGATGTGAGATTCAAGCATTGCCTTTCACACCCAACCTCATAATGTTTCCCTCCATTGTAAAAGCTTTTCCTTGTAAGTGCCTCTTTTATGTGAGATAGTTTCCTCCATTCTTTCTCTTTCTTCTGTCTTCACTCAAGGGAATTTCTCTTTCATGCCTATCTATTTGTTTTATATCTCCCAACATAATTGACTCATTTCCACACTCTCTTTTTATCTAGAATCCCTTTAACTGCCCTAATAATGATAAAGTTCTTAGAAAACATATATATATATATACATACATACATACATGCATGCATATATATATATATATATATATATATATATATATATATACACACACACACTATACATACACACACATTACTTCTAAGTAGAGAGAGATGAAGTTCAGCAATCTGCCTCCTTTCAGATATCAGTTTTAGTCAGAAGTTTAACCTTATTGAGTCCCTTATGACTTCTTTGTTATACTTATAATGCTTCTATTGAGTCTTATATTTGAAAGTTGAATTTTCTACTCAGCACTGATCTTTTCATCAGGAATTCTTGAAAGTCTTCCATGTCATTAATATCTCTTTTTTTTCCATTTGAAAATTCAACTCATTTTTGCTGGGTAGATTATTCATGGTTTTAATCTCAGCTTTTTTGCTTTCCAGAATATCATAATTTAAGCTTTCTGCTCCTTTAAAATGGTAGTTACTAGCTACAAGATAATTGTGTGATTCTTCCTGTGACTCTTCAATGTCTGAATGATTTCTTTCTTGAAGTATTGTATCTTTAATCTGGGAATTCTGGTATTTGGCTACAGTATTTCTGGGAGTTTTCATTTTGGGATCTATTTCAGGGGGCAATTGGTGTATTTTTTCAATTTTATTTTACCCCTAGTTCTAAAATGTTGTGGCAGGTTTTTTTTTTTTTTTTAATAATTATATGAAATATGGTGTTTAGGTTCTTTCTTTGATTCTGGCTTTCAGGTAATCTAATAATTCTTAAATTATCTCTTTTCATATATTTTCCTGGTTAATTGCTTTTTTGTATGCGATATTTCACATTTTCTTCTTCTTTTCATTGTTTTGACTTTTTTTGATGTCTCATGGAGTCATTCATTTTCATTTGCCCAGTTCTGATTTTTAAGGAATTATTTTCTTCATTGAGCTTTTGTACCTCATTTTATATCTGACCAGTTTGGCTTTTTAAAGAGTTATTTAGCCAATTATATTTTCAAGGTGTCATTTTCTGAAATTGTTTATGCCTCTTTTACCACACTGTTGTATTTTCATAATTTTCTTCCTTTGTTTTCATTTCTTTACCTAATTTTCACCTACTGTTCTTATTTGATTTTGAAAATAATCTTTTAGCTGTTCCAGGATTCCTTGCTTTGCTTTTGTCCAATTCACATTTATTTTCAGGCCTTTCTTGTAAATATTCTGATTTCATTATCTTCTTCTGAATCCTATATCTTGATCTTCCTTGTCACTGTAGTAGCTTTTTATGGTCAGTCTGAAGGAGGGGGGAAAGCAAATAATAAATAAGCCATTAGTTAATTTTTTTAAAAAAAAAGAAGAAAAGCAAATTATTAGTATCGAATTACTATTATTTGTGTTATATTTTGTTGTTAATAAGGATTTCTTTTCCCCTTAACCTCTATTCTTTTTGGACTATTCAGGCTCTTAGGAAAGAAGCTAAAGATTTATTAGTTAATCATAATAAAGTAAAGAGAGCAACATTGGATGAAAATAAGGAATTGGGATTTCAAGATCTCTTGACAGACTAAAATACTGGACTAAATTTAATAAGGTAGAATATGAAGTTTTTTGTTTTTCCTGAGGCAATTGGGATTACATGACTTGCCCATGGTCACACAGCTAGGAAGTGTTAAGTGTCTGAGGCCAGATTTGAGCTCAGGTCCTCCTGACTTCGGGGCTGGTGATCTATCCACTGCGCCAGAATATGAAGTTTTAAGAGGAAAACAGAGTAAAACTTTATATTTGGATTTTAATAAATTAATTTCATGAGGACAAGATAAAGGAGACATGATCAGACCAAGAGAAATGGATCCTCAATTCAACTCATTTACACATTTTTGTTTATCTTCAAAACTTAAATAATTAAAACTTAATCAAATAAATCAAATAAATAATCAAAACTTAAATAATTGGTTATTTTAAGCAGTCAAAACAAAAATAACATGTAATTTTGAAAGATACATAAATTCAAATTGCAGATTGATTTTTTTTTATTTTTAAGAAGCTAGAACATAGTGTGCCCAATATTAAAAGACATAATGTATTTTCAAATCTATTTTACTGCAAAGCTCAGAATTCTTTCTGAAATAAAAAGATAATCTTTTGAGGGAGTTTGGGCAATTTGTGGAAGATAGAATAAACCTTGAGGTAGCTTTTGATATCCAAAATGAATAGCACCAGGCCAACATTAAATCAGCAAATTAAGTGACAAAAATCTTTATAACTTTGATTAACTAATCATTATCTCAATGTGAACACCTAAGACTGATAAGAAAACCTACAGTAGCATTTTAATGATTAACATCCAATTGACACAGATAGGCTTAAGTGGAAAACAGGATAGAGCAGAGAAATAACTGGAGTGATAATTGACAAACAGCCCACATTTCAAGTCCTTGAGAAGAGGGAGAATTTGTGTGTGTGGGAGGGATAGGCAGTATTATATCTACAGTGTCTGGCACATAGCAAACACTTAATGAATGGTTGTTGATTAATTGATGCTTCATACACATATATGAAATATCAAGAAATCAATAAAATACTCTTAGTAAATTGTTTATATGCTTATAAAGCATTTATTAGGAGGATATGGACAAAAGTTGTTCAGAATGCAAAGGCATAGATAGCTTACCATCTGAATTCAAAGAGAGTATCCACATAAAAAAAATCCATAATAAATATAAAAGTAGAAAAATCTGGGAAATTCAATAGTTGTAATAATGATTAATGACTGACAGATGAGATGAAGTATGACAGAGGAACACCAAAAATGTCTTATATAAGACTGACCCAAAGATGTAAGTGCAAAAAAAAAATTGCAAGGAAAAGAATTCCACCTACTAAATAAAACCACCTCTAAATTAAGTTGGAGCTAAAAAAATAAATTGAATTTATAATTAATTTTCTCAGTTTTCCCATGGAGGAAATTGTGCACCTGCTTTCCTCATTTTCTCATGTAATGGGATGGCATAATGCATCAAGTGCTAGAAAGGTAGCATAGACTTGGATTCAAGAAAATGTGCAGTGAAATCCTGCCTCAGTTTCTATCTGTGCAACCTTGGGCAAATCACTTGATCTTAGTGTGTGACTTCCCTTCTAGTATTAAATCTATAGTTCTATCAATTGAGATAAGTTTTTAATGCAATCTCCACTAGCAGCATGACTTTGGGCAAGTTACTAACCTCACCAGGTCTCAGTTCCCGCTCTGTAAGTGTCTAATAGTATCTGTAATTTCTAACTCATATAATGGATATAAATTTAAAATGAAACAATGCATGTAAAACATTTTGCAAACCTTTAAATTCTATATGTATATACATATATCTCTTAATATTAAGTTCAAAATAATATAACAGTGAAACTTGGTTTTTTTTCATGTACTGCCCTTTCCTCATACTGTGGGATGATCCTTTAAAATGGCTATCTGAAAAGACTCATAAACAAAGAATTCTTGAAAAATTAGCAATCTTTATGATTCTTATGGCAAATTTTTATGGTTCTGTATTATTTTTTGACAAATACCTCTAGAGTAAGAATTCTTTATATTTTATTATGGAAACAAGCTTTCTTGGAATATTGTATTTCAAAGATAATTACAAGATTTCAAAATAATGGTTGTATCACTATCAGAAACAGCAGATCAAAAAGAGGAGCTGATTTGGTTTGATGGAAGGTAGATGATGAATTCTGATTTCTATATAAAATTAATTTGAAGTGCAGAAGCAGATTTTGTATTGATAAAAGCAAAAATTTCTTAACTATTGGAGCTTCACAAAAATACAAAATGGCAGAATTCTCTACTTCACCTTTGCCTCCAGCTAGAGTGCATATAATAAAAGTTGTATGATCACTTGTTGACCTATATAGAGGAAACATTAATTTGGGTATTCTCTGAGCTAGGTAGACTCTGAGATCCCTTATCATTCTGAAATTTTGTGATTCTGTGGCATAACCTATCTAAATTTCTTAATTTTGAGAAACTCAGCAAGATGAAATCAACTTCATCAACATGCTATGTCTCTGGAATCCTTCCTTCCTTTGCTTGGTAGGAGTAGAAAGAGCTCAACCTGGCAGATAGATTCCCAAATATTTTATATTATTGACAGTTATTTTAAATGGAATTTCTCTTTGTATGTCTTACTGTTGAACTTTTTTGATGATATATAAAATGCTGGTGATTTATGTGGATTTATTTTATATCCTGCAACTTCGCTAAAGTTTTGAATTATTTCTAATGGTTTTTTTATTTGATTTTCTAGGTTCCTTTACAAATATCATCATATCATCTGCAAAGAGTGATAATTTGGTTTCCTCATTACCTACTCTAATTCCTTTAATCTCTTTTTCTTCTCTTATTGCCAAAGCTAGCTTTTCTAATACAATATTGAATAGTAATGATGATAATGGGCAACTTTGTTTCACTCCTGATCTTATTGGGAATGGTTCTAGTTTATCCCCACTGCATATGATTCTTGATGATGGTTTTAAATAGATACTACTGATTGTTTTAAGGAAAAGTCCATTTATTCGTATATTCTCTAGTGTTTTTAAATAGGAATGGATGTTAGATTTTATCAAATGCCTTTTCTGCATCTATTGAGATAATCATTTTTTTTTGTTAATTTAGTTATTGATGTAGTCAATTATGCTAATAGTTTTCCTAATATTGAACCAGCCCTGCATTCCTGATATAAATCCTATTTGGTCATGGTATATTATCCTGGAGATGACTTTCTATAATCTCTTTGTTAATATTTTATTAAGATTTTTGCATCAATATTCATTAGGGAAATTATAATTTTCTTTCTCTGTTTCCATCCTACCTGGTTTAAGTATTAGTACCATATCTGTGTTATTAAAGGAATTTGGTAGGAGTCCTTCTTTCCCCATTTTTTGAAATAGTTTGTATAGTATTGGATGTGCTTCTTTCTTCCCTAATTTGATAGCTCTTTGAGGACAATAATTGTCAAATGCTTTTCTTTGTAGTCCCAACACTTAGCATAGTGTCTGGTGTAGATAGATGCTCAATAAATGTTCACTGATTCACTATTCCACTCTTCTGACATTCAGTTCTAAATATATATCTTGTCACTCAATAGCTTCTCAAATCCTTACTACTTCACAATTATTTGTCCCAGATTTCTGTTGATTAGTTGAAGAAGATTCACAGGCACAGGTTATAAAATGCTAAAAGAACTGTTGATCATAATAGGAAATAATGACTTTGATGAAAAGATATAAAATGGTTCCCCTTAGGAAACTGCTTGGGGTGAGTTACTAGACAAGAAAGCAGAGAAAAAGTGAGATTCTGCTGGAACTCTGTCTTCCCAGAAATCAGCTGGAGTCAGGATCACTAAACGTCTTTATTCTTGATCTTTTACAGTCAAGGTCAGGGGGTTAGGCCTAGCAACGTCACACACACCTTCCTCCCTCAAATGCCCTGAGAGACTGACTCAGCATCTTGTCTCAATTCCTCTTCCTCCTCCTACTCCTCCCACACATGTCACTTCCCCCTCTTTGTCCCACCAATCAAGTCAGCACAGAATAGTTGGGGAAGGTCAACCTTCAAACAAGTTAATAGGGAACTGTCAAATTGGCAATTAGTCTCACGTGCTTCATTATCCAAGTGCATTGCTCAGTTCTAGCCCTTTATAAGATTCAAAATTTTTTCCAGAAAAGAAAAGAAAAGTAATCTGTTTCTGACAAGGAGGCAAATAGAGTAAGGGCTACTCACTGTTAAGAGAAAATCTTTAGGAAACAATTAACATCTGTATTCTGAGAAACAACCCGGGGAAAAGATAGACGACATGGAAAAAGATATGGGACAGTCCAATAGTTGAGCAAAAGTTTAAATAAAATTGGATAAAAGTGAAAGTTGAACAGTAACATTTAAACCTATTGTTTAAATTATACTTAGATTTTTATATTATTTTGAACTTTGCTCTAAATTGTATATTATGGCAATCTGGACATTAGAGTATAATCAAAAGATGTGTCCATCATAGTTTAATAGTTAGCATTTGTAGATACTTCATTGAGCGAATTTGAAGCTTTTGCATCTTTTGGTATTTTATGTTTTAAGGATTGATGGCCTAATCACAGATGTATGTATCTGAAAATAGGCATCCCCTGGTGGCAGCCATCCAAAGTGCAAGAAGATTATCTAGTCAGAATTAATTAGTTCCTTTCACAGGGCTTGCAGGGCAATCTCAGACTTGTGATGCTGAATATCTTAGTAGTTTGTTTTCATGCTGGGCTCAGTTCCTTGAGAACTTCTCTGATAACAAAATCCTATTTGACATGTCACTATTGGAATGACTTTAAGACATTAACCCAATAAAGAAGAGTCTTCTAAATGTTGCCCACATCATGATTAATTTCCTGAGCTAACCCTCTGTGTTCTAATTGTACAATTTCTGGGTTTGCAGGAACTCATTTTTTTTTTTTTCAAAATCTACAGCTTTTAAGACAGAGAATTTCACTTTGACTTAAATTTATTTTGTCACTTTTCCAAATTCTTATGAAAGTAATACTAGTTTTTCTTCCTTAACTTATCTCAAATTTTGGGAAATTTTAGAAAAGTCTAAAACTGAGAGATCAAACTGAAAACAAAAGTAATAAATTCTGTAGACATGACATTTGGAAGAATTTAAGAATCTATACTATCAGGTAATACTCCAAGAAAAAATGCCCACAGAATTGCAGAAAATAAACACTATAGATGCATAAATTACTCAACTGACCTTTATTCATACTTAAAAAGAAGGATATTTTTTTCCTTTAAGAAATCTACCCACTTCAATTAGCAAGGGAAATTTTCTATAACCTTTAGATATCATGCAATTTCATGTACAGAATTTTGAAATGTGATGGTCTCAACTTAATTGAGGTGAAAAAATTACATAGCGAGGGTCGTAATGATGATTCTTGCTGCCAATTTTAAGCTAAAATGAAAAATTCAAAGTGGTACATGTATGAGTTTCAAATTCTTTAGTATGTCATTGACATTTATGTAATTGTCTGAAAAGATTTGAAGGGATTTAGTTTAAGACATTAAACCCAAGTAGTCAGAGAATTATCCGTCAATAAGAGAAAGATAATAATGCTTATTGTTTACTTTCTTTACTGATGTATTAAGAAATATATTGCAAGATATTGAAGTTTTTGAATGAAAGGTGAGCTATGACAACAAATGTCAATGAAATCTCATTTATTATACCAATTATGGAAGACAATAATGCCTTGTTTTTTTCCAGACTTATTGGTGAATAAAGTTTTCCTTGTAATAATTTTCTGAATAACTAAATTTAGCATTATTAATACTGAAATATTTTTTCTTTCATTTTGATAGAATCTTTCTTAAATGTGTTTCATATTTTGCTACCTTCTTAAACAACGAATACCAAACATTGTTCAATCTTTTTCTTTATGACAAAGGGCCATCATTTTAGACCTATTCCTGGGATATACTTTGATGTTCTGTGGGGCTAGTAAGGTAGTACTTATTATTTGTTATCACAATAAATGCCCCCAATATTTTATATTGATAGTTCTGTTCTTTCCTTCAAGCTATCACCTTTCCATTTCTAATATACTGTCTTACTTTATACATAATTGTCTGGACTTGACAATGCCTTTATGTTTCCTATAAAGTATGTAGATTTTCTGATATTGACCTCTTTTAGGTCATGACTATCCTATATGGTTAAAACTTGTGGGAAATCTGATTCTAGGTAGGAGAAAATGAAGTTATGAATATTCTAACATTCCATACTTCTTCAGCTGGAAAAACACAACCATTTGTAATAAGTTTCTCATGGCACAGAAATAGTCCATTATATTTATACCTTAAATTGTTTAATCAAATCCCAATCAAATTTCCTATCAATGGAAATTTACTTTGTTTCCAGTTCTTTGCCACCACAAAAAAAGTGGTTGTAAATTTTAGTTTACATAGTGTCTCCTTTTTTTTTTAAATCAATAACTTTCTTGGAGTACATATCCTCATGGTGTGTGTGTGTGTGTGTGTGTGTGTGTGTGTGTGTGTGTGTGTAGGAAGCCAATCTAGTGAGAAGCCTTTCTGGACTTATTTAAGCTGATTCTTAGGGAGCAGATATGCCAAATTGTTTGTCAAACCTTTCTAATCTGAGTCCAGCTAGTCAGAGTTTGAACTCCACTGTATTAGCCTTCAAGGACCCAGATTCCTGGCCATGCCATGATGAGGCATCAAAGGAACACATTATTCAATACATGATCCCAACACAGACAAATCATCTTATTTTTCACTCAGCAAAGCTTAAGGGGATTCATTCTGAAATTTTTTGATTGGTATCCAAATTTCTAGTCATATTCATGATCTGAAAGAAAATCCAATCTGTTTGAATAATTAAAAGTATACCAGACATTCACACTTTTGTAGTGAAAAAATTCTCAGTCAATGTTCATGTGATACATTTAGTCTGTACTTCAACAGTTGATTTTGGCAGATAAGTATCAGATAATATTGAGATTTCAAAAAATAAGAAAGTAGGATTTGAAATAGTATTTCAGAAGATCTAAGTTTACTCCAAATCAAAAATTGCAATTTATATATTTTTGATTCCAAGTATGTCAGTAACTGTGCTTTATTGCTTCATATTTAATGTATTTTAATCAATACATGAAAAGGCCAACTTCTCCAATAATTTTTCCTTCCTTCAATCCAATTAAATAGATATTTGTTAAGTCTGTATTCTGTGCAAAGCAGAGATTAATTGCTTAAGATATGGACAAAGATGGTGTTTCCTGTCCTTAAGGAGCTTACATTCCTACTGACTAATTATAGTGTTATTCTATGATGATCAAATCCACAGCATGAAATATCACCAGTTTTGAAACAGGGGCAAATTTTATTTTTGGTTTTAGAAGTTTCCATTTCAGTCTTCCTATGATTTACTTCTTAATGCCTTTCACTTAAATGAATGCAAGTGTAAGTCTCTCTCTTTTAGAAGATGCCATCAGCCCCAAAGTCTGGAATCAGAATTTTAAATCTTCAGCCTTTTTGATCTTGCACAAAATGTCTGGCTAAATTTGGAGACAAAAAAATTGTTAGTTGTTTGCCACAAAATGTAAGATAATTGAATGAATGGTAATCACAATGAAATGTCAGAATGAAATAGGGTTTCCTTTTTGTCACTTCTTTCAGTTTCCTCCTGACTATAATAAGCATACAACAAATCATCATATTTGGATCATAAAAGCATTGTTTGTCCATACCCTATACAACATAAGAATAACCCTAGCCCTACAATTGATTCTTGACTTTAAGCATTCTATATCTTTTCCTAATTTGTTCTAAGTAATTTAATACTTATATCTTTTTCCTTAGACTTTAAAAAAAATCTTCCTCATTCCAAAGATTACTTTGAAACTCAAGTATAGTACTGAGGAAGAAATTAGAAAGAAGCAGAAAGTAGAAAGAAGAAGAAAAAGAAGAAGAAGAAGAAGAAGAAGAAGAAGAAGAAGAAGAAGAAGAAGAAGAAGAAGAAGAAGAAGAAGAAGAAGAAGAAAAAAAAGAAGAAGAAGAAGAAGAAGAAGAGGTAGAAAAGAAGAAGAAGAAAGAAGAAGAAGAAAAGAAGAAGAAGGAAGAAGAAGAAGAAGAAGAAGAAGAAGAAGAAGAAGAAGAAGAAGAAGAAGAAGAAGAAGAAGAAGAAGAAGAAGAAGAAGAAGAAGAAGAAGAAGAAGAAGAAGAAGAGAGGAAGGGAGGAAGGAAGGAAGGAAGGAAGGAAGGAAGGAAGGAAGGAAGGAAGGAAGGAAGGAAGGAAGGAAGGAAGGAAGGAAGGAAGGAAGGAAGGAAAAAGGAAAGGAAAGGAAAAGGATACTCTAATTCTCCCAGTTACTAATATCTCAATTGTCAAAATATTTGCAGCTAAATTCTCTCTTCCTCCAACACACACACACACACACACACACACACACACACACACACACACACACATATATTTTCTTTTTGGAAATTTACAAAAGATACTAAGGGACAACTAGATATCTAAAAGGATAGAATGCTGGACCTGGAGTCAGGAAGACATCTTCCTGAGTTCAAATCTGATCTTAGATATTTATTACCTATGTGGCCCAAGGAAACTCACTTAACCCCTTTGCCTCAGTTTCCTCATTTCTAAAATGATCTGGAGAAGGAAATGGCAAACCACTCCAGATCTTTGCCAAGAAAATCCTAAATGGAAGCCCAAGAGTCAGATTTTACTGAAAAAAGATTAACAACAATCTCTATCACAAAGAAACCAAGGAGTCAAGTCAGTAAGACTTACCAATTAATTAGATATGGGGTGTGTCAAAGAGGAAAGAGCCAAAGTTAATCCTGAAGTTTCAAACTTGGGGGTTCATTAAGAGAAACATGTAAGGTGGAAAAGAGTTTAATAGTAGAAAACGATGTTTTACTTTTGTTCAGAATAGCAATTCAGAATGTATAAAGTGCTAGGCTGAGAATTATGGAGATCTGGATGTGAATTGTGTCTCAGGCAGTTTCTAGTTATGTGACCATGAGCAAATGACCTAATCATTCTAACCTCCATTTCCTTTACTTATAAAATGGGATGGTCATATTTTTAGTTCTGATTTCATTGAATATTGTTATTATTGTTCGCCCTTCATTCTCAAAGGGAACCAACAACATCATGAGGATGATGTCTTGACGGCTGGGGGATAATCTTTTCCTAACACCTGCCCCATTTCAGCAATAAAAGTTTGCTGGTTTAGCCTTTAACAGAGTAAGTTTCTTATTTGTCTATTAAAATACTCACCTAATCTCCTGGTCACTGGAGGACTTCAGTGGAAGTAGTGTGCCTGGCCCACGTTGGATGCCAAAATTTTGGAACCCTGGATATCTTAGAATCAGCCAGAGTCAGGATAAGCAAAAGTCTTTATTTTTGTTCTTTCGCAGTGGCGATCAGGGGATTAGATCTAGCAATATTCACACCTCCTTCCTCTCTCTCCACCGCCAAGAGAATGAGTATTGGGATTCGAGTTAGAAAGACCCATCTTCTGAGTTAAAATCTGGCTTCAGACAGTTATTACCTGTGTCACTCTGGGCAAAACATTTAACTCCAATTTGCTTAAGTTTTCTCATCTGTAAAATGAGCTAGAGAAGAAAATACAAACCATTCCACTATTTTTACCAAGAAAACTCCTAATGGGGTCATGGAGAGTTAGACACAATTAGAATAACTGAACAACAACACACTGTTTCAATAACTACCTCACTTTAAGCCTGGGAAACAATATATTGACTCCCCAAATCCACATGGTTCTTTTCTATTTAGCTTTAGGGAACATATTTTAACTAAGAATTATGAGTTCAGTCACAATTACTCCTAGACCACAGTTAGGCAAATCACTAACATTTAGGCAAACTCTCTGCCTAATTTTTTAGAAGGTAAATATTTATCTCTAATATTTTCCTGTAGTTGAATCCTAAACCTTTTTTGATTAAAGATACATTTATTTTACTGGAAACTCTTTGATAACAAAACAGTAGATTGTATAGTTCTTCTTCTACTTAACATCAAAGTTCAATTTAACAGTGGATAGAATCTGGAAGAAGGAAGCTTATAGTAGAAGTCCTACACTGGGCATTGGTAATTCATCTGTTTCTGGATCAATAATTTTACACTTTACCTCTTTGGGGAATTTTCTATCCGGCTTGAGATGGTTTTCCTACACACTTACTCATTTGATCTCTTTGAGAGCCCCGAGGCTGGGAAGCCACGCAATTTTTAAGTTTTGCGATCAATATTTGAGAGGTTCTAAATGAGTCTATACCAAGGTATTCCTGCGGAGTAATATATTTAGAAGGGAGGATGTATGAGAAAAAGAAACCCAATAATATAAAGTATGAAGATCAAGCAATCAACAAATATTTATTAGGCACCCAGGGGATGTCTAGTCCTTTACAACTATACTCTATATTAGTGTACTGGAAATATGAAGACAAAAGCAAAATTGCCCCTGCCCTCAGAGGATTTATATCCTGTCCAGGAATCATGTAGGTTGGGTGTATTTAAGTATATCTATATCTATATCTATCTATCTATCTATCTATCTATCTATCTATCTATCTATCTATATCTATATCTATATCTTTATATGTGTGTGTGACAGTTGTTGCCCTGTTACAAAAGTCAAATGTTACTGCAAATATTGCTATTGTTATCTTACTAACTAGAAAAAATAGATTCACATGGCTCTACTTATAATCTATCTAATCATATGTGTATTTATTATTTTCCCATCGATGATGTATAATCCTTGAGGGAAGAGACTTTTTCTTTGTGTCCTCACTGTGTATGTATCAAATAAACATAAAAACTTGTAATAGCTGGACTTCTTTAGCAAGTCAACAACTTTCTTGATCTCTAACTTTACTTTTGTGAGAAGGTATAATGGATGAAATACTCATCTGGAATCAGAAGAGTCAGTCATTTTATTCTTAGCTCCATTACTCATTTTGTATATGATGTCCAATAAATCACAAAGTCTACACAATTGCACATTAAACTGACTTTTTTTTTCAGAAATCAGATCTCCTGACCATGGGGACTTTACATAGAATATTATGTACTGTTTCATCCAACACTTATTATAAATCTTATTAAAGGAAATATGCAATGACACTTTCCAAACTGGGTAGTAAGATACAGGTACTAACTTCCATTTGGGTGCCTGATCTATTGAAAGATTCACTGTAATTCATCTAACAATAGATCCCCAATTTGCATTTGGTTTAGAATGAAGCAAAGTAAACACTGGCCTGGTATATAATCTGTATAAATTAGTAAACTGTTGAGGTCATAAGAGAAGGCCAAGTATGTGGATTATTTGTCCCCTTCATGTTTCATTGTATTCTGTGAAAATAAGTTAAACAGAACAAGGAAAAAATATTTTGATCTAAATATTACAATGTGGTTGGCATTTTTTATCTCAAGCAAACATGAGTTGTCTCTTGAGATGACTCCATTTTTCCACCTGTCAGCTGAAGAGGACACCAATTATCTAAATAGCTAATTATATCTAACAATTATTTCACATGATATGTTGTAAAATAATGGGGAAAAAAATCTCTACCCACGACTATGTATTCCTGACATGTTTGTCTGAGTAGTAAGAAAATTTCAGATTCAAAATATACAAATTTACAGTGGAAAATATTAGATTTATTATATAAACTTATAATAATAAAAGCCATCATTTACATGGCATTTTAAAGTCCACAAAGACTGTTATACACATGTGTTTACACACATATATTTTAAAACATGTATTTATACACCTATATTTCAGCATGATGTTATATGTTTACACATAAATGTAATTAGACAGAGCGTGTGTCTGTGTGTATAAACACAAATAAGCACATACACAATGTATGTTTATACATATAAGCTCTCGTGTATGTGCTTATTTGTGTTTATACACATAGACACACACATAAATGTGTGTATTTACACATTTAAATGCTTATTTGATCCTCAACATAAACCCGTTAGGTTGCTACTATTATTAATCCTATTTTATAGGTAAGAAATCATAAGCTTCGAGAGATTAGGTGATTTGCCCAGGGTCACACACTTATAAATATCTGAGAAAGGATTTCAAATCCAAATCCTCCCTACTTCAAGTTTAGCAATGTCACACCTTGCAGTTACCCAAACTTTTCTTGGTATTTATGAGAAGTTACACAAATGAGAAGAAATATCAATAATTCAATCACAGCACCTAAAAAAAGTGCCCTTAAGCCCTTTGAAAGGGTCTATCTGACCCTAGATACTATTAAGAATTAAGACTAGACTCCATGTTTTAAATTTGATGGGTTTTTGCCTTGCACTATCACAGTACTTTTCAGAAACAGAAATTGTGAAATGTCATTATGTCCTTAAGTCAATACATACTTAGCAACTCCAATGCTGACTTTTGAGGTTGACTATAAGTATAAAATATGAAGATAAATCTGGGGCCCAAATATATCTATAAATTCCTAGGCGGCCCAACTGAAAACCAAATGAATAGAATATTTTCCCATTTTGGAGATTTTCAAATAGAGGCCAGATGACTACTTGCTGGAATGTTGGATCATAATTGGAACATAGATTTAGATTTAGTGCTAAAAGGTCATCTAGTTCAACCATTAATTTGACAAGAAGATCAAAGGTCGGAGAAATAAAACAATATGTGTTGGGGCCACACAAGTAGTACATGGCAGTGTAAGGATATGAGCCATTATTTCCATTGCACCATGTCGTAGAAGACATTTTTGGTCAACTATAAGTTGAATTAGATAGTCTATTGCTCCCTTTTATGATTTTGTAAGTCTATGTTCGTTATTGAATTGTTACCTGAGTTCAATTCTGGTGAGCAGAAGTGAGCTGGACCAGGTAGCTCTTTGCCACGATCACCACTGCCATGGGCATCAACCTCCACATGCCATGTTGATCGTGACTCACATCTACTCTCTCATCATTTAATCAGGAAGCTAGAATTACCTGCTAAAATAATTCTAAGATTCAGAAAACTAAAAACAAACAAACAAACAAAACAAAAAACAAAACAAAACAGTGTTATTTGGGATTGACAATAGACCACAAACTTTAAGTGCCTACTATGTACCCGGTACTGGAGTAGATGTTGGGGAAAGGAAAATAATGCAAGCAATGAGTTTCAGGCAAACCAATTTTTAGTAATTTTCCTAAAATAATTTCAGAGCTCAGATAAGACTGGGTCCAAAAAGGGGGGAGCTGATCTGGTGCCCATTTTTATCACTTAATTAGAATGACCATTTATTTGATCAATATGCATGCAATGAGGTAGCAAAAAATGGCAGAATTCAGTATAAAGACAATTGACCTTGGTTGAAATTGGAAATGACCATGGTAGAGAATGTAAGGGTTTTCTTGTGGTCATTGTTGGAATATCTTCATCATTGAAAAATGACTAGTAAATCAAGAGGACCAAAATTCTTTTTATCCTGATTAATGAGGAGTTAGGGAATAGGACAAAAAGAATTGGCAAGCAATGTAAAGTGATTGAGAGGCCTAGACTGTGATTTAATTTCATGGAATTTAAACCTATGGCAGTTTTACAACTTTGGGAAGATATCAAAGATGTTAAGATTATCCCCCTGCATCCTGGGCCATCACCAGTCATCTTGATTTTTGTTTTGTTCCTGGATTCCAATGACTCTGGAAGAGAGAATCAGTCTGACAACTTTGTGCAGTTCTGCCTCACTTAAATCAATCCAGTCACAAGTCAAAACATCACTCTCATGATATCATTGGTCTGCTTTGAAAATGAAGGAAAAAGAACAACAACAACTTTGGGAATACAGATGAATGTGGGGTGTCCCAGAGACAGGACCAGGAGTACTAACTATGGGTACCTGAAATGTAGATTAAGAACATTTTAGCAACATGGATCTGAAATTCTTGAGGAAAGAGACCAATTTTATTTGATTCTCATTTTTTCAAGCATGATCTAAATAATAGCCATATTAATTCATGATTTTGTGCATATGCTCTCCATTTTTGCATCTCCCTGTGGGAAAGCTTTCAAAGCCAGATTTACATTGGTATATTTCTTTCCCTCTGCCTGCAGCAGTTATTGTTGGATAAATCTCTGACACCATAAAAACAAATGAGAGTATTGTAGTTTCTTAATGTTAAAAGGACAATGTAATGATTATTTCCAAAAGGCCTTTGCCTTCAGGATGCAGCTGAATTGCTGACCTCCTGGGCTGAAAGAAGCTTCATTTTTATCGTTCCCCTCTGTCTCTGGAGGAATAATGTACTGCATATAAACAGGAAAAATTGCATTCTGATGATCTTAAGATTCAAACTCAAAGGGCCTTCAGGTAGGACACACGACTTTTTTGTTGACAAGTTTTTGGACCAAGGAACAAAAAAATAGGTTGGACATTTGGTAGGATTTAATAAATATATTTTGTCAGTTGCCTTTTGTTTCTCTCCTTTAACTTCTCACATAGAAACATTTTCTATTTCCATAATGAATGCATAATTCTGAGCCTAAAATATCACTTTCTCCTAATATTAAGGCAAGTCTTTTATTCTCTATATTACAAATTTATATAGATGATTGTTTCACTTCCTTTTTCACATTGCCAGAGGGGAGGTTTTTTTTTTCTTTTCTGTAACTCCATATTATAAACTTCTCTATTTGAATAAGCAGAGAGAAATGGTTAGTATATTTATTGTATTTACAACATAAAAAGAAAAAGGCAGTTTCTCAAGAATGAGATGATTAAATACATCATTTTATACTGTGGATTATAGAAAAAAACTTGAGAGCATACCTTTGAAATGAGGACATATGTGTTCCAGGCCTTCTCACTTTTTATGCAGAATTTATGAATTTCATAGGAGGCATCAAATAAAAGAGCATATGAAGAATGCATCATTAACAAATCGTAAGCCATTTGACCAAGGCGATCTGGAAGACAGGGGTGACATAAGAGGATTAAAATAACTTGATATCTGTTACAAAGCTGGCTTTATCTGCTGTCAAGACCACTGGACTACTTCTGGGGAAAATAATGCATGCATGTTTATTTTTACTGTATTTGGATATCGGTTCTGACTGTGTGATTACAAAGTCTCTGAATGTGCAGTCCAGCATCCTAACATAATGTCCCTTCTGATGTTGCTTAAACCCAGAATAAGAGATAACAACGGAAGCTTTAATTCATCTGACACCACAGTCATAAATCTCCATAGCCTGTATTCAATATTCAGGGGAATGGATTGGTTTAAATTTTATCTGCCCAGAGAGGACTGAAAGAACAGAAGAGATGGAGATTCTCATATGACTTGCCTCCATTTGGTCTTATGATTGTAGCTGTCATGGAATTAGAGAAGAAAAGGACACAAGTTCTGCTCATGCTCTAGATATCAATCAAGGCAGTCCTAGATAAAGATTTCCATGCACACTATAAGAACTGCACCATCTGTTTTGTATAAAAAGGGAATAATGCCTTAATGCCTAAGATTATTACAATATATTAAAATGTGTTTTAAAGAATATTCAAGTCTTTCCAAGTGTGTAGTAAAAATTATAAAGAAATGAAATATTTTAGCAATAAAGAAATATAAAATGAAATAATAACAAAGACATATTTCAACCATCCATGTTACAAAAATATCTCATCCTTCTACAATTTCTAGAATGTCTTTGTTAATTTTATGTATATTCTGAAGCAGGGAAGAACCTAACTATAATCTCACTCTATAATCTAACTTTTTTTTTTTAAAGACAAAGGTATTAGTACAGATTTGCAATTTCATTTTATAGTGTGTAGGAGATGGTGGAAAAATTCTCACCATCAATAAACATCTGTAGAAGTAGTGAGACAAAATATAGATTGTAGACAAAACTTTGTTTTTGTGTCATTTTATTCATATCTGATTCTATATGACCCCATTTGGGATTTTCTTGGCAAAGATATTGGAATGGCTTGCCATTTCCTTCTCCAGTTCATTTTACAGAAAAGGAAATTGAGGCAAAATGATCTGCCCGGAATCACACAATTGGTAAGTATCACAGGCCAGATTTGAACTCATGAAGATGAATCTCTTGATTCTGAACCCAATTGTCTATTCACCGTGCCACCTAGTTATAGATTTAATTATCATTATGAGGAAGGAGTTGAAGAGGGGCAAAAAGGCAGCAGATGGGCAAATTCAAAAGGCAAGTTATAGAAACTATATACTGATAAGCTTGAGTTTGTTCTCCAGTTTGATATCACTCTTCAGTAAAATTTCACAGATTATTACATACACTTAGAAGAGGATAATCACTAAGAATTACTATGGATTTGATTATACCAAGCTAAGACTTCTTTTTTTTTTGAATGTTTGTTTCCTTATCTTTATTTTATTTTTATTTTTATTTTTATTTTTTTAATTTAATTTTTATTTTATAATTATAACTTTTTTTTGACAGTACATATGCATACTATCTTCTTTTAAGAGAAAATTTTTAGACATTATTCATGATACATAGATTTAAGCAAAACTTTCACAATATCTTTGCGGACAAAGTGGAGAAACATGGACCGAATGATAATAGTCAATAAGCATTTATTTATTTAAATAATAATAGCTTTTATTTTTTTCAAAATATGTGCAAAGATAATTTTCAACATACATCCTTGCAAAACCTTGTGTTTCAAATTTTTCTCCTATCTTTTTCCCACCCCTCTTATCCAGACAGTAAGTAATCTAATATAGGCTAAATATGTACAATTCTTTTAAACATATGTCCACATTTGTCGTGCTGTGTGAGAAAAATCAGATAAAAAGGAGAAACAACACGAGAAAAAATAAAGCAAATAACTAACAACAACAACAAAAGGTGAAAACACTATGTTTTTATTCACATTCAGTCTCCATATTTCTCTGTATGTGGATAGATCTTTCCATCACAAGTCTATTGGAATTTAAAAACAAAAAACAAACAAACAAAAAATAAGTTTATTGGAATTGTTTTGAGTCATCTCATTGTTGAAAAGAGCCAAGTCCATCTTCACATAATTTTGTTGCTGTGTACAAGGTTCTCTTAGTTCTACTCACTTTGCTTAGCATCACGTCACATACATCTTTCTAGGCTTTTCTGAAATTAGCTTGTTTATCATTTCTTATAGAATAATAATATTTCATTAAATTCATATACTATAACATATTCAAACATTCCCCAACTGATGGGCATCCATTCAGTTTCTAGTTTCTTGTCCCTATGAAAATGACTGCCACTAACATTTTTGCACATATGGGTCCTTTTCCCTTTTTTATGATCTCTTTGGGACACAAACCCAGTAGAGACACTGCTAGATCAAAGGGCATGCACAGATTTATAGCCCTTTCGGCATAATTCCCTATTGCTCTCCAGAATGGTTGGATCTCACAATTCCACCAACAATGTATTACTGTCCCAATTTTCCAATATCTCCTCCAATTTTTATCATTATCTTGTTCTTTAATTTTAGCCAATCTGAGAAGTGTGAAATGGTACTTCAGAGTTGTCTTAATTTGCATTTCTCTAATCAATAGTGATTTAAAGCTTTTTTTCAAAAATACTAAAATGGCTTTTAATTTCTTCATCAGAAAATTATTCATATCTTTTGACCACATCAATTAGGGAATGGGTTGTAGTATTATAAATTTGAGTCATTTCTCTATATATAATTTTTAAAATGAGGCCTTTATCAAAAACACTGGATGCAAAATTCCCCTCTCCATTTTCTGGTTCCTTTCTAATTTAGATTACATTGGTTTGTACAAAAACTTTTAAAGTTAATGTAATCAAAATTATCCATTTTGCTTTTCATAATGTTCTCTAGTTCTTCTATGGCTATAAATTTCTCTCTTCTCCACAGATCTGAGAGATAGAATATCCTATGTTCTCTTAATTTGCTTATAATATCACCATTTTAATCTAAATCATGAACCCATTTCAACTTTGTCTTGATATATAAGGTGTTAGGTGTTGGTCAATGCCTAGTTTTTACCATATTATTTTCCAGTTTTCCCAGCAATTTTTGTCAAATAATGACTTCTTATCCCAGAAGCTAATGTCTTTAGTTTTATCAAAGACTAGATTACTTTATTCAGTGACTACTGTATCTTATAAAACTAACTTATTCCACTGATCTTTTACTCTATTTCTTAGACTGTACCAAATGGTTTTGATGACAGCTGCTTTATAATATAGTTTTAGTCTGATACAGCTAGGTCATCTTCCTTTGCATTTTTTTTCATTAATTCTCTTGAAATTCTCAGCCTTTTGTTCTTCCAGATGAATTTTGTTATTTTTTTTAGTCCTATAAAGTTATTTCTTGATACTTTGACTAATATGGCACTGAACAAGTAGATTAATTTAGGTAGATTGTCCTTTTTTCAATAAGCATTATGAAGAGCCTACTATGTGCTAGATGTTGCACTAAGTGCTGGGGATACAAAGAAAGGCAAAAGATAATCCCTGACTTACAGGAACTCATGACTAGTTAGACTCATAGCTGACTGAACAAAATGTTTTTAATGGACAATGCCAACTCACAGGAAAATCTCTAAAAGCTTGTGCTCCCCAACAGAAACTAAGTTCCTTTATTGAAGGTGTGGATTGTAGCATTCTCTGTTGTGTCCCCAGCATCTAATGCAGAGCCTGGCAGGTAATAGGCATTTTTTCTTAAATGTTTGTTAAATAGAATTATTCATAGGAACATGTCTTCCATTTGTTAAAAAGAAGTCAACAAATCAAGGTATGTGAATGTGACGCAATGCAATTGGGTTTTAAGAAAATCCCAAGAAAATTGGATTTTATAGAATCCACTAATATGAACTGATTCAGAGTGAATTGAACTGGGAGAATAATTTACATAATAGCAATTGATGAGATCCAGAATATTGCTCTAGACCAGGAGAAACTAAAGAATTGATGGCAAGTACCAAAAGCTTGGGTTCGGTCATGTGGAAGAATTCACAGCGGCCATTCTCTTTGGTGCTTGCCATCATTTGGTGACAGATTCCACATCATAGATAACATCAACAATATTGTAAATACAAATAATTTGGAAACATTTAGGAATTGTGAGCACCATAAAGACCACCCACATTTGCGGAGGATCACTGATGAAGAGTGCTATCTACCTTTTGACTCAGAGGTAGTAGATGCAAGGTATAGAACAGGAAATACATTTTGGGAATTTTCTCTATCTTCACTATTCACATGAACTATAAAGGTCTTGTTTTCTTTTTCCTTCTATTAGTGGGAGGAAGATTGAGAAGTGCAAATAAATCTGAATTAACTGATAAAATAAAATTAAAATAAAAAATGTGTTTTAAAAGCCCAGATTACAAGTAAGCACATTTTCTAATGTCAAGCATTAAAATGTAACATGTTTTGTGAAAATGATCTATCTATGAGAAATTTTAATCAAATTTCTGCAGAACTAATGCATCAGCAGAACTCATAAACTCTGGCCCTGGGGCCTTCATGTTTTTTGTAGCTTCCAAAATGAAAGTGATAACTTTTAACTGTGGGAAAAGTCCCAGAAGATCAGTAACTCCAAGTAAACAGAAACAAAGACCTTCTGAATGATAGTCTAATGTGTCCGGGCAACAACCCTTACAGTCTCTGGGTCCATCACAAATGGCCAATTTCCTAACAGAAATTTCTTCATATGCTAAAACTGTGACAAAAGCTTAGACTGGATTTTGAGATTTTTTGAAAAGAAAACCTTTAAAATGAGGCTTATTAAAATAAGATCTATTCAAATCTGTTTTAACAGAGATTTACTAATGGATTAACTTAGTTTCTCATGTGTAATTAGTAGTATATCATGTGCTTTAATTTATAATAAATACTTTATAGGAGTCAAGGCTTAGCTTTGATTTAGGCACTTTTCCAATACTAGAGCATTCTTTTATACAGTCTTGGAGTTAGTTATAAATGGTGTCAAATAGCAAGCAGTTTATATCCTGTTGCCAGAGAGTAGTGTCAGCTGTATTTTTCATGATCATCTGCAAGTTGCTTATTATCAATCATGTCAGTTATAGTGTTTTCCTTGAATATTTTTTCGGATTCCCAGAGATCCACTGAAGAGAGAACAAAGACTACAAAAGATTATTGATTGTGTTTGGCAGGAAGCAGAGTTAGGAATGGATCTGGTGAAAACATGATTTAATTCAACAAGTATTTCTTAAGTACCTATTCCGTGCCTGGCAATGTACTTTGTCCTTTCTGAGTACATGGTGACAAATGGGAGAGTCACTGTATTCAGGGAGCTTACTTTCTACTGAAAACAGTAGCTATCCTAGGAAAAGGATATAACCCATATTTCAGGTTTTATAGAGATCCAGAAAAATGCTCATTTCCCAAATGTGTGGGAAGTAGAAAAATGATTTTTCTTTTTTTAGACAGAAAGTTTTACTTCTGTCTGTTGTTATTCCAGTAATTTCCCAATATGCCCTCCCTCCAACAGGAAACCAGACTTTGTAACAAAAAACAAACAGCTAAACAAACCAAATGACATAGCAACAACATCTGACAGCATATGGAATCTTCTGTACCCACATTCTCACCCCAGCTCATCCTTTACAGAGAAGAAGGAGATGTGTTTCATCATCTGTTCTTCTGAGAAAGACTAATCATTACTTTCCAGTTTGGTTTTTACTTACATTATTACTGTTGTGTTATTTTTTTGGTTCCATTTATTTCACTCTGCATCAGCTCCTATAAATCTTCCCATCCTTCTCTGAATCCTTTATTTTTATCATTTCTTGGAATGTAGCCTTATTCTTATATATTCATAAACAACAGTATGTTCAGCCACTCCCTAATCAGTGGATACTCGCTAATTTTTTCCAATGTTTTTCTCCCACAGGAGAAAAATGATTCTCTGGATATTTTTATATATGTAAGAACCTTTCCTCCCTCTTTATCTTTGACATCCTTTAGATATATGCCCTGGTATGGAATTGCTGGTTAAAAGCACAAACAGTTTTAGTGCCTTCTCACAGATTTCGTAATTGTTTCCCAGAACCATTCTAACACTATGTACTGAATTATCTTCAACTATACACCTACCTTATGGAAATGAAAGAAGCTGGCAAGATAAATTTTGTATATGTACGTATGAAAAAAGGTTTCATCCTCATTTTTCTCCTCCTTTAAGCCATGTCCCTGAGAATTTCTCTTTCTCTTTTCCTTTGTTTCCTTTAAGTATAGAGGTGAGAGCAAGATATCATTTCATCCCATTATGAGAAGAAATATTCCATGTGACCACAAATAACTAAAACTTATACCTTTAAGCACCAAAACATAATTTTAATCATTTAATGGAAATCTTAATGGAGACATTACACAATTCCTTATCTGAACTATATTATATAATAAGAGTTGGCCTATGAGTCAGGAATACAGAATATGGAAGTCACAGTTTAGAAAATTGGAAGTCATTGGAAATTTTAAATTGGGAAACTGCTAAGAAGTTGGTCAGGCTTATTACATTTGGAAGGTTTATTCCATAGTTGTGTGAAGGATAGATTAGCAAGGAGAAAAGAACTTGGAAGTTGGAAGGCCCCTCAATGTCCCAAACAAGAGGTTGGACTTGGCTGGAGGGAGATATGTTTTGTTATGGAAAAAGAAATATAAATGATATTGTTGATGTCAATGTAGA
This sequence comes from Sminthopsis crassicaudata, assembly GCF_048593235.1. Classification (NCBI taxonomy): domain Eukaryota; kingdom Metazoa; phylum Chordata; class Mammalia; order Dasyuromorphia; family Dasyuridae; genus Sminthopsis; species Sminthopsis crassicaudata. The sequence goes on from NC_133621.1 coordinate 59,431,239, forward strand.
AGTGACAAGATTTGTCATATGATTAAATTGGGAGGAGTCATTAGGAAGAAGAAAGATAACCTAAGATTTTGAGATTTTGAGACCTGGTATCTCATAGGATGTTGGTGCCATCAGCAGAAGAGGGAGGGAATTTGAGGAGTCACCGGTTTGAGGAGAAAAATGAATTTATCTATGATCCAAGCTGTCATTTTCATATCATCATTTTTAAAGAGAAGCAATATGATGTGCTGAAAAGAATATTAGCTTCAGAATGAGAAGACCTGGCTTGGAAGTACTGGAGATATGATAAGTACTTAATAAATGTTTGCTGTTTGACTGAGCTCTGAAACTTGGTACATGTCACCTCAGTCAATCCACCAGACCTCTGGATTTCAGATTTCTCATCTAGAAAACAAAGGGGTTAGACAAGATAACCTTTAAGGTCCCTTTTGAATTCTTAAAGTTCTTTAATAAGGATAGGAGAAAATTTTAGGATTGCCAAGAGATATTGGAATTACAGAATTAATTCCATAGTTCCGTAGACATTACCACTAACAGGTTGTAGGTTCTTTGTATTCATCCGGTCAGATATGTCTGGATATCATCAGTCACACTTTAAAAGACTACCATGTAAAAGAAGGCAATCCAGGATCTGCTGGTAAATGCTTAACAACTTGACCTTCCAAAAAAATGTAAGCATGGCACAGTTTTAAGCTTAATTTACACTGTTTAGTCATCTTCCATCACTTTCTTAAGTCTAGACAATTAAAATCAAGCCCTAACTTAATAATTATTGTTTACATTTATATAGAGTTTATATTGTGCCGAGTACTATTAAGTGTTTTTACAAATATCTCATTTGATCTTCACAATAATCCTGAGAGGTGGGTGTTATTATCTCCATTTCACAGATAAATTACAGAAATTAAGTGACTTGGTTAGGATCATAAAGCAAGTAAGTTTCTAAGGTAGAATTTTAATTGAGGATTTCCTGATTACAGGGTTGGTGCTCTATCCACTGTTCCATCTAGGCTTATAGCATTTGGCAATTTCTGAAGCATAAATATTTACATTGAAAATTAAACAATCAGCTCCAACATATCCCTGGGGCAGTCCTTATTCTCCTTGGTTTCAGAGGCAGAAAAATAATAGAAGGAATAATAAAGACACATTGATCTTAAAGTAGAAGGGACCTTAGAAGTCACCTGTTGACCCCTCCTCAATGTACAGATGAGGGAATTTAAGTCATTAGAAGTTGTGACATTCCCACAATCACACAAGTAGTTAAGTGGCTGAGTCAAGACATGAACTCTACTCCAATATTCCAAAGTCAGATATTTTCCCACTGTACCTCAATCCCCTGTCCTAGGCTTGATGTAAGGGGCAAGGGGGGGGGGAATTCCCAATGATTGAAGCTATCCAAAAGTAGAATGTTCTGGATTTTTAAAAAACATATGGGGTTTTCCCTCATTGAAGATTTTAAACCAAGACTGGATGATTCTTACTGATTATGTTACATGTAGGATTCTTTTTCAGTCAGATTAGATGGTTACAGAAGTCTCTTCCAACTCTGCAACCCTGTGATTTTCTGAAAATGATATAAGCTTAAAAGCTGAATACCTAAATAAAAAGCAATGATTTGTCAACAGCTGCACTGAAATCCTCATGTTTGATCTGACTTTGGTCAATAGAGAAAGGATCTTTTTTGACACCAAAATATTTTTCTATTCTTCAAACTTCATGAGATTCTGTTAATATGAGTAAAGATTCCTTTGATAGTAGGGTATTATTAATGATCGAACTGATCAATGACGACAAATTTAAAATGAATTTATAATTTTCCAGATTGAAACAGTTGATGTTCCCCTGATCCTTGGATCCACAATATGATTCACCTTAGCCCATAATCCCAAAGCTACATTATATAGAATCTATTTTCAAAGGACAAGAGGGGGAAAAATAGCCCTTTCATTGAGGGAATGTGTTGTAGTTTCTTGGCACAGTATTGATTCCTATGAATGACTTGTTTACTACATCCATTTCCCAGGGGAACATCCTTCATCATCTCAAAGACCTCACTGTTAAAACATGTAGCCCTGTTAGTTGGATTTCATGCTCATTTACAAAGGCTGAATTCCAAGATTTCATTTCTTAGGTTAAAAGAGAACATTCTACTCTGACCACTGATGAATATTTGATGGTAAGTTTTATGGGAAATAAATGGCACAAGTGTATTCATATAATAGCTACAGCATTTCGTTTCTCTATAAACCTGACATCGGTGGATTTCCTAGCTCAGAACAGAGCGATTAATTTTTATGAGTCCCCTGTGGTCAATATTCTTTCTTCTGCTTTACACATGAAGGTTAACTCTCCAGAAACTACTCAACAGATCAATGGCAAATGTAATTGGCCACCATTTAGAAGTGCTTGATTCTCTCTGACAGGTCCTGATCATCAAGCTCTAGCATCATGTAGCACTGACCTGTTGATCTCTCCCACCCCAAAGAATGTTACCGCCTCCAGGCACCAGAGGGGGAGTTCCAAATAATGTTTTAAAATGTTTTTCTCCCTAGGCAACTTTAATTCCTAAAAATGTGAGAACCAAGGACAGATTTGGATTGTATGTTCCAATAAAAAGAGCTGACATTCATGTGAAAGTTAATGGCTTGCAAAAAAAAGATGATTACATTTTATATTATTTGATCTTCCCAAAACCCCATCCATCAGGTATGGCAAGTGTCCTTAGTATATATCATTCCTTTTTAGTCCATGAAGAAGCCTAAGCTCAGAGAGGTTTGGTTATTTGGCCATGGCTACATAGCCCAAGGCAGAGGCTAAGGTCATAGGTCTAGGGTTGTTTTTTTTTTTAATTGTTTGTGTCCGGCACTTTGGTTTAAGTGATTTGTCACATACCTAGTAAGTTTCTGAGATTGGATAGGAACTCAGGCCTCCCTGATTTCAGAGCCACTACTATTCCCCAAGGCTCTACACAGTATGGGAATTAATCATTTACTTTCAAATCAAAAAACTTTTCCTTTTGAAAGGGACAAAATCTATAAATTCTTCAAAGGAATTTCATGTCAAGCACAAGACCAGTAGATCAATCACCTTAGAGGAAAACCTTTACAATTTATATAATCAATTGAAATAGAGTATAAATACTTTTAAGCAGGACATGTTTAATTTGGGGGTCATCAAGAGGAAGTGTAAAAGGGTATCAGATGTTGCTTTGATGTGAATTGTTCTAGTGATTGGAATCTCTCCTACCTCCTTTGGTTTCTCCATGGCCAAAACACTCAAAAACCACATCTGTTCACTAAAGCAAATGACATTTATAAATCTGATCATGAAAGCCTGCATTCTGTCTCCATTTTTTATTTGGAGTCTCACAGGGAGGTGAATTGGAACTGTGGCCAATTTGCTTAGTTAAAAGCTTCAACATCAACTAGTCCTTCAAATTTACTCTCTCATGGGAAAGTACTTTAGCATCAGTCATCCTTTGCACATCTGTAAGTGAGGAGGCAAACAGTTGGTACTTGGCAAAACCAGACCTGGTTAAAATATGACACGGTTCAAAAACAAAAAGGACAAATGCAGAACAAATGTTCATAGAAGATTAGTACTTTAGTTCCTTCTTCCACTTGGATGAAACTAGGTAGAAACTTGACATCAGGGAAAGATGCCAGAAAGGTGCTATAAAATAATCATGACTTAGATACACATCTATACACATGGAGAGTCAAAAAGTCCTTCCTGTAACATATCTCTTAGCTTCTAAATGCCCCCGAGCAAACTCTCTTAGAATATGAATTGCTAATTTGTATTAATGGAGAGAATTTCCCAAATGGGAATTATTTACACTGATGGAATCTTAAGTCTACATCACCATCATCATCACTACAACTACCAAAATCTCCATTGTATAAAAAGTTAGCATCTATGATTTTGTCAGACTGAGGAGTTCCCAGAATGAAAACTCTCCCCATCCTGCTAAATCCCAGCTTATCTAGGGAATGGTATACTCAGAATTAAATAGTGAGGAAGTGTCAGAGATAGAATTCGAATCCTTAACTCCCTGGCTCTACATTCAGCACTCTATCCACTAGATTGTCCTGCCTTTATGTGCCAATAGATATGCTAATAAATGATGATGGCCTACAAAGGTCCAAATGGAAGGGGAACTCCTTTGAGATGCTGCCATCTTCCAGATGCTCCCCTTTTAAAAAGACAATGGAAATACATCAAACCTCAGAGTTCTATAGTAACTTTTTACTGAATGCCAGTATTATGCAAAAGTTCACCCTGGCAAGTCGCACAGAAAAAATTAAATAAATGAAAAAATGCCCATTGTGATAGGCTATTGTTCACGACATGCAGTTGGTTGGCTCTGCCATTGAGTAAGTGCATCAGTACTGATATCTATGGATAGCTACTACAGATGGACAGTAAATTGGGCTGGGAATTGAATAGGAAGAAGAGAACGGGCTGGAATGAATTTGGGAAATTGTGCCATGCTTTAAATGATGTCAAGCTGCTCCCCTGTGCGAGAACCCATGTTGTTGTTGTTTGATAAAAATGATCTCTTGGAGATATTGAATGGCTGAAAATATTAGGAACTACAATTTCCAAAGAATCAAAGGATTCTGTGACCCAGAAGAATATACCATGGACACAAGCAAGCCATGGCGTATTTCCAATGACAGCTTATATGTGATAAGTGGTATATGGGGGATATCTTAAGGAAATGTATTATGGGAAAAGGAGGTGGGTCCATCATATGACAAGAACAATAGATAATGAATATGTGGGAAGTCTTAGTGCTATACTGATAGCCACTAAAATATATAAAACACTTTGAGTAAGGCTTTTACCCTATAAAGCTTGAATGGATTAGAGGAGTGAATATTCATATTAATGAGATTACGGACCCTCACATATCCTCACATATTCATGCACACCCTGCTGTGGCACAATTGAAAATCAAGGAGGCAAATTCTACAAATTACATGTTAAAATTGGTCTTTTTAAAAAGGGACTCTTGTCTATTATAATCTTTTCAGTACTTTTGTTTGCCTTTGAGAGGCTGGAACTCTGAGAGGCTTTGTAGGTATCCAGGTTTGTGGATGCTTAGACAAAGGTGACAATTAGAGGCTCCTACAAATTATAATAATTAACACTGATATAATGTATATTACATGAGAGACATTATTTGATCCTCAAAACAACCTGAAGAGGTCAGGACTACTGTTATCACCATTTTACAGTTGAGTAAAATGAGGCAGACAGATGTCAAGTGACTACCTATAATCATACAGCTAGTTAAATGTCTGAGTATGAATTTGAATTCAGGTCTTCCTGGTCTAGGTCCAAAGCTTAACTAAGTCTTCTGTGCTTCTTCATTTGTGAAATGGGGATAACAATTGCTGGATTTAGGATTAGGAAAACCGGAGCTGAAATCTGGCCTAAAACACTCATTAGCTATGTGACCCTGGCCATATCGCTTAACACTGTTTGCCTCAGTTTCCTCATTTATAAAATGAGTTGGAGAAGAAAATGGCAAACCACTCCATTGTTTTTGCCAAGAAAACCTCAAATGGGGTTACAAAGAGTTGGACATGACTGAAAAAAAAAAACTGAAAAATATCAACACCATTCAAAGTAAGGAATGTAGTAGCAAGAGCAAGCAAAATGACAACAACAATAAACATTGTTCCTACCTTCCTTTAGTCCAGTAGTATTTAATGCCTATAAGTTCTGGCCATTTGGTTAATTTTTTAAGGTATCATTAACTGCATGGATATTATAAACATTACCTTTAATTTGGGATACATCAGTCAAGTATAATATGCCATTCATTATTTAAACTAATGTTAACTTATTTTTAGTGTAGCATGTCATGTGGTCTCTAACAAAATACTTGTTCCAATGTTGCACTAAGACAATGTCAGAGGAAAATCTCTATTATAATCAAGTATTCAAAATAATTACATAACTCCGTGTTAGGACATTCAGTTTGTTATAAAGTGATTCAGAATTTCTAAAGAGAAAATTAATTATCTTTTTAAAAAATCTTAAAAATCAAATGTTCCTTTGTACCCTTGCTTTTGGAATGACTTTTTTTTCCAAGTGAATCTTATTAATAAAGATCTCAATTTCTAGATTACAATAACAAGCATAATTTTTTTTAAAAAGGGGTCAGTGTTCAGACTCCATCAAGTTAAGAAGGACTTAGTCTTTAATATTGACATTTTGGAGATAACACCATTATTTATAATATGTTAGAATTACAGAATTTTACAGTTAGAGAGGACTTCAGAATCAATTTATTCCAATACAAACCTGATATTCCAAGCATATTAAGTTTACTATCTCCTTTTTGACATTTTTCTCTTTCATATCCCAAATCTTTGTCAATGATAGCAATTTTAAATCCACATAGAAATTAAAAGGAGTACTGATGTTGGCATGGGAAATCCTGTTCACCAAAGCAAATTCAAACTATCTTTTAACTTGAGAGATGTCTTATGGAATTGAGTAAATTTAGAGACTTCCTACAGGGCACATCACTCTTATTAAAAGTAACATTTGACACTACTGATCAGAGAAATGCAAATTAAGACAACTCTGAGATACCACTACACACCTGTCAGATTGGCTAAGATGACAGGAACAAATAATGATGAATGTTGGAGGGGATGTGGGAAAACTGGGACACTGATACATTGTTGGTGGAGTTGTGAAAGAATCCAGCCATTCTGGAGAGCAATCTGGAACTATGCCCAAAAAGTTATCAAACTGTGCATACCCTTTGATCCAGAAGTGCTGTTATTGGGCTTATATCCCAAAGAAATACTGAGGAGGGGAAAGGGACCTGATGTGCCAAAATGTTTGTGGCAGCTCTTTTTGTTGTAGCTAGAAACTGGAAGATGAGTGGATGTCCATCAATTGGAGAATGGTTGGGTAAATTATGGTATATGAATGTTATGGAATATTATTGTTCTATAAGAAATGACCAGCAGGAGGAATACAGAGAGGCTTGGAGAGACTTACATGAACTGATGCTGAGTGAAACGAGCAGAACCAGAAGATCACTATACACTTCAACAACAATGCTGTATGTGGATGTATTCTGATAGAAGTGGATATCTTCAACATAAAGAAGATCCAACTCACTTCCAGTTGTTCAATGATGGACAGAAATAACTACACCCAGAGAAGGAACACTGGGAAGTGAATGTAAACTGTTAGCACTACTGTCTATCTACCCAGGTTACTTATACCTTCGGAAGCTAATAATTAATGTGCAACAAGAAAATGGTATTTACACACATATATTGTATCTAGGTTATACTGTAACATATGTAAAATGTATGGGATTGCCTGTCATCAAGGGGAGGGAGTAGAGGGAGGGAGGGGATAATTTGGAAAAATGAATACAAGGGATAATGTTTTTTAAAAAATTACTCAAGCATATATACTGTCAAAAAATTATAAATAAATAAAAAATTAATAAAAAAGTAACATTTGAATCAAGAGTTCTTGTCTCCTAAATTCTGCACTCTCTTCACTGTATCATACTTTCTGAATGATTATTACTTATGTATTCATTATTATTTAAATCAATAAAAAAAAATCAACATTTTTGTACTAATTCAGAAAATTTAAAATCAGTGAATTTACAAAGAGTAAAATAATTAAGGTAAGTAAGAATTGTGTGTGTATATGTAATTTTTTTTACTTATTATGTATTACAGGAATAGTTCCATAGCTCTAGAAGAAGTATCATTTTGTATCAGTCAGAAGAGACTTTTTAATGGTATTTTATTTTTCCAAATACATGTATAGATAGTTTTCAACATATATTTTTTAAAAACTTTGTGTTGCAAATTATTTTTCCTTCCTCCCTTACTTCCCCCCTCTCCAAGACAGCAAACAATCCAATATAGGTTAAATATGTGCAATTCGGAAGATAATTCTTAGTATTATATACTACTTGTTCAACCTTCCTCAGAGTAATGGAGAATACTTTAGAAGCAAGCCACTAAAAGAAGGTTAAGTTATTGTGTTTCTCATTCCCCACCTTTTGGAGGCTTATTATAGTCCATGTCTGATGAGTAGCCACCTACACATTGTATTTTGAAAGGTGATGCAGAACACTGTCTATTCAAAAGTAGCATCCCTGATTCTTCCCACGGGGTTTATCTACCTTCCCATCTTTGTGAGATTTTATCAGTTCAGTCTCTCAGTTAACAACACAACTATCTTCAGAAGTACACTGTTATAATCCATATTATCTAAAAAGAGATGGGGGATTTTCCCCATGCATATAGTTTATTAGATTACCTACCAATCAACATGGAGATGCTAGGAATCTTAACCAAAGGAATAAAGCCTCATTAGGAGGTAGGAATTATAGGGGATAAAGCAGAAAATTTATGTTGGTTTTAATTCTTTTCCAGATATTAGCTGTGTAACCCTTCCTGGTTTCAGTTTCCTCATCTGGAAAATGGAGATAATAATAGTGCCTATCTCAAAGGCTCGTTGTGAGTATCAAATGAGAAAATAAATGTAACTCACTCCGCAGATGCCAAAGCATTTGAAAAAGTTAGCTATTATTAGGAAAGGAAGAGAAAAAAACTCAGCAGGGATAAACTCTAGATAGGTAGGGAACACTCTACTGGATCTTCCCCATCTAGAGAAGTTAGACTTGGAAAGGGGATGGTGTAAGTCAGGGATGGTACTCATTAATTTAACATATATTTATTATGTGTTCCTTATTGTGAGGTACTGTACAAAGTTAGATGCAGTACAAAGCCCAATATCAGGGGTCATGGGGAAGACAAACAAAGACTTATGATGTGAAAGCAAGTTCAATGAGTGCAAAGAACTCTAAGTATAGAGACATGAAATATTTAGGGAGAGAGAGTTCAGAGTCACATATGGAGGAGTTAAGAAGATGGACCTCAAAAGACAGAAATATCTTCAAAGACAAATCCCTGATTGATATTATTTTCCTAGAACTGACCCTCTAACATATTTTTTAAAAAGCACAACTTCTCATCTCTTACTTAATCTTAATTTAGTATTATTAATATTATCTTTTATTTCATCTTCATCCTTTATCCCATTATGAAAGGAAGGAAAGCAAAAAGGCTAAAATCCTTTTTTTTAAGCATTGTACTGTCTGATACATTCTGCTTCCATGAAAACTCTTTCAAAAGCTTCTTGACAGTCCCAGGCAAGGGATGGGCTTGATGTTAAAAAAGGAAATAACTGAGAATGCAAAGACAAGTTTAGAATAGGAAAACAACTAATCAGAGAAATGCCAAAAAGAACAGCATGTACCAGAAGCTGGAGGCTAGCACTATCTGTGGGTACTGACAATGACAGGTGCCAAAATATACAATACAACGACTGTGTGGGTCAGTAGCTAAAGGGGCAGAACCCAGACAGACAAGGGGGATCCTTCATAGGATAGAAAGCTCAGTAAAAGAACCAAGAGCATAAAATATGAGGGAGAGGACAGGATCAAAGTGATGTTTGCATACAGGCTAATTTTTAAAAGGAAAAAAGAAAAGGAATTAAAAAATAAAAACAAGAAAAAGCAAAACAATAGATATGTCTCTAGGTAGAGAAAAAATTGATGATATACCAGTCATATATATATATATATGTATATATATATATATATATACACACACACATATATATACATGCTTTATATGTTTTATATCATTTTAATTTTAATCACAATTTTCTACTATATAGGTAATACAGTGACGTAGTCCCACTTTATGGAAAAAATAGGGGCTCAGAGAATCTAAATGCTATGTATGTTAATAAGATCAGAGACAAGACTTTAATTTAGTCCTCCTGATTCTAAGCTCACATCTTTGGAGTTTGGTTTCGGACCTCATCGTTGAACTGAGAATGCTCTCTCTGAAGTTACCAAATTATCCTTTAACCAATAAATCTAACGACATTTTTTATTATTCCCATCTTTCTCCATCTCTTTGCAATCTGATATTGTGGATCACTTTCTCCTACCACATACCATTTCTTCTCTATTTATTTGTTAGGCTGATCCTCATGGTTCCCTTCCAAGCTGTCTGACCACTGAGTCCCTGTCCCTTTTGCAGGTACTTCATTCATGTGGTGCTTACTAACTGTGGGTATCCCCGAGAGTATTGCCCTGGACCCCTTTCTTCCTTTACTTTATACTGTCTCATATGGTGATCTCATCAGCTCCCATGGGTTCAATTATCTTCTCTCTGCAGATGATTCCCAGATTAAATATCCAGCCTTTTGAAGATCTGAAACACAACATGTTCAAAACAGAGCTCATTATCTTTCCCCTCAAACTCTCTCCAACTTTCCTCTTAATATAGAGGACATCCCCATGTTTGCAGTCACACAGGCTGGCAAACTTGTCATCTTCCTCAGAACCTCGCTCTCGCTCATCCTACATATCCAACAACGTCTCCATATGTGTCCTCTTTTTTTCTATTCACACAACCACAACACTAGTTCAAGCCCTCATTATCTCCCATTAGGATGATTGCAATATCTTTCTCATTTATCTACCTGCCTCAAGTCTCTCCCCACTTTTTCCTTTCGAATTCATCTTCCACTCAGTTGCCAAAGTAATTTTTCCAGAAGGCAGATCTGACTATGCCATTGCCCCCTGCTAATAAGCTCCATAAGTCTTTCTTTATTGCCTCCAGGATCAAATATGAACTCCTCTGTATGGCTTTTCAAGCCTTTTATAACCTTGTCCCTTTTTAACTTTCCATTTTTCTTATACTTGACTCCCCGCCTCCATGCACTTTAGCAGTAGCAATATTGGTCTTCTTGTAGTTCCTCAGATATGGCAGATTATCTCCCATTTTATATCAGCTGTTCCCCAGGGATCTTACATTCCCTTACCTCTGCCTCCTGGTTTCCCTGACTTCATGTTTCAGCTCAAAGTACACCTTTAGTCGAAAGTCGCTCCTGGTCCCCTCAGATGCTGGAACCTTTCTTTCCCAGGTTACTTGCTATGCATTCTGTAAGTGTCTTGTACCTACATACTTATTTATCATTATCTCTCCCATTAGAGTAAGAGCTCCTTGAGAGTAGGGATTTATTTTTCCTCCTTTCTTTGTATTTCTACTGCTTAGCACATAATAAAGAAGGAAGGAAAGAAATAATTAATTATTAAACACCTTCTAAATCACTGTGCCATTTGATCCTCACAACAACCCTGGGAGTTAGATGTTATTCTGATTCCCAATTTGCAGCTGGGGAAACTGAGGCAGGAAGGACTTACCCAGGATCACACATCTGGCATCTGAGGTCAGATTTGAATTCAGATCTTCCTGAGAGGAGACTGATCTTCAGCTATGTGGGGGCCCTAAGTGGGGAGGCCCCAGGCTTCTTCCCATGCACAGATTTACAATGTTTCTCCCACCCAGATTAAATGTCCTGGTTCCCTTGACTTGTTAGATGCTTCTTGTTTTCCAAGCCTTGGATTAGAAGTTAATAATAGCTCACATTTATGCAATGTTTTATGTTTTACAAAGTTCTTTCCTCAGGATAGATTTGTATGTTGGAAGTATTCTTCTTCCTGTTTTGCAGACAAGAAGGCTGAGACTCAGTAAAGGTTAGGGGATTTGTTTATCAGCATCTAGCTTGGATCCAAGCTCGGGTTTTTTGATTGCAAGTCCGAGGCTCATTCCATGATGTCACACTGTGGTCTTACCTTAGATCCTGACAAAGATCAGAATGTCCTTGTTCATTTGGGGAGCACAGAACACAGTGCTCCAATAAAAGTTTGCCCAACATACTAGGGATAATCACTTCATGTGACACTTATTTATGTGTCCTGCTAATGTGCTTCTTTTTAGAACTTTGATATAATTACTGATGTGGGTCAACTTGTCATCAGTTTTCATACTAAGGTCTCTTTTGGTCAGATCTGAAGATAGTCACTCAGGTCTCATGTGGTACTGCTGTTTTTTGAGGACCTCCCCTGCATTTGTCCTTAATGAAAGTTCTTTTTATTTCTGACCACTTCTCCAATTTAGCAAAAGTTATTTTAAATTATGATCTTATCCCACAAGATGCTAGGGCCCTTCCCTGTTCTTCTAATTTGGAGAGTGACTAATATAATTTGAGTTTCTTCCCTCTCACTGCTGGGGAAATGACCTCTCTTTGTCTACAGGCCTTTTAAGCACCGATTGTTTTCAGCTGCTCTAATTCTCCCTCTGTGCTAGAATATGGAGGGAAAATTTGAAATGAACAATCAGTGGAAAGCATAATAGAATATTTCTTTGAGTCTTAAATGAAAGTTGAAGAATAGTGAGAAGAGAAGGCTTAAAAATAATGAAATTATGATCTTTAATTATATAAAGAGTCATATATGGAGATAGTGGTCAGCTGCTCTCTCCCTTTCTACTGAGGACAGTGGAAACATCTTAATGCTGCATCATGAGGATTTGAGGTTAAATATGTAATTGGGGCCTGCCCAGTGGAAGCTCCATTCTCAGAATATGCCTTTTGTGCCCTGGCTGTGCCTTTAAGCCCATGGAGAATAAACTGGGGAATCTACTTCTCGAAAGATATGATGATTACACATAATAGAAGATTCGTGCTGCCGTTTCTGGACCATACACAGAAAATGTACCTGGTTCTGCTTCACTAACCATGCAGTGAAGAGATGGACTTATGATTAGCTTGTGACATAGAATTGGGGTACATTCAAAAGGCATTAACCAACCAAAAAAAACTCACTTGCTCATTTTTTCTCTGTACTAAAACAAAAAATAATAGAACAACATAATACTTTGTTGATTAAAAAACCCAGTAGAACAATAAACACTTTGGCTTTCTGGTCTATAAGAGTGAAATTTATATGCTTAGGATAACTTCAGTGAATGTTGGAAATATATGTTCTTTCCAAATGGTATCCAGAAAAAATCTTAAGAAAAAGAAGCAAAGGGAAGAAAGGAATGAGAAATGGGAAGAAGCAAAATAGAGGAAAGGGAAGTTGAAGAAGGAAAAGAAAATGAGATGAAAAGAAATTGGAAAAGATAGAACAGAAAGGAAAAGAGTTAAGAAAATAGAGAAAAGAGGCATTAGAGAAAGTGGAAAATATGAGAAAAAGAAGATGGTTATAAGTACCGAAAGAAAAAAAGGATTAAGAAGTATGAATAAAGGAAAAGGGAGAAGAATGAAAAGTCATACAGCAACTTTTAATTCAACTTTTTAAAATGTCTATATTGTATTGTGCTTCTATAAGACCACACATGTAGTACTGAACATAATATGAAAGAAATGTTACACTGGAAAGCCTTTTGTAAAGCAATTAATCTTTGACTTACTAAATTGTATTTTTCCTATATTGTTTATTTTGAGTAATGTACATGATAAACAACAGATTAAAGAAGAGGAAAATAAGAATACAAATAAAACATGATGACATTAATTTATATTGAATTTTAAGATACAAAATACTTGATTCTCATATCAACCCTGTAAAATGGCTGCTATTATTATTATTATCCCCATTTCACAGATAAGAAAACTTAGGTTCATAGCAAGTGAACTTGGTGACAGAGGTGAGATTTGAATACACCTTATTGCTGTCAAGTCTACTTGGTTCTCTAATGATTAGATGATGTGAATTAGTAACTAACAAAATGCAACAAATTAATAGTAATTGAACAAAATAGAGGTCATATATGCAATTGATTGGTTAATAATTACATTTTATTAGTACTTAGTAAAATCTTCCATTTAGTGCCCACTTCATCAGATCAACAACTTCTTTCTTTCTGCAGACAGATCCACGTCTGCTTTAATAACAAGCAGAACTTCAATGGGCTTTTTATATTCAAAACTAGATAGCAATTTAAAAATAAAACCAAAAACGGAAAGTGATTGGAATTGTCTGTGAGTGTATTTGCCGATGCATTGCTGGTAGAAGCAGCCATCATGTGCCTGCTGATAACAACATGTCCCTTGCAAAATACATGTTTCTTTTTCACTCTTGATGTTTGTGTACATTATTTCTCATGAAAATTTCATTTGAATGAGAAAGTAAGCATGTAGAAAAGCATTTTCTGATGTTCTCTCAAACTCTATCTCCTCCCACCTTTTAGGAGGTCTGAGATGATTTTCTGTACCTTTGATATAACAACAACAATAATAATAACCAACATTTACATATTGCCTTCTATGTACCAAGCACAGTGCTAAATACTTTACAAATTTTATCTAATTTGTGCCCAGGGAGGTAGGTGCTATTATTATTCCCATTTTATAATAATTGAGGAAACTGAGAGAGAAACTAATTGACTTGTTCAGGGTTATACAGCTAATAAGTGTTTGTGGCCAGATTATAAATCAGATTTTTCTGATTCCCTGGCCAAGACTTTATCCACTAATCCCCTGGATTGGTATTTTCCTCTCCTTCCAGCACCTTGATTATCACACCCTTATGGCTCTAAAAATGGACACAATTGTGTCTATCAACAATGAACAACTGCCTGTGTTTTCCATTTAAATTTTCAAATGGATTACGATCTCACTGATTTGAATGTTTCCTAAAATTTTACAAATCACAATCTATCCATATTTGCTCTTTCTGGCCATCTTTTGTCCATAACTTCCATAAAGTTCACCAGATTAGGCTCACCCAATATAGTGGAGGCCTTCTTTGCTTTCCCCTTCCCTGCTTTCCTTCATCTTTGCCAAATGCCCAGCCCATCTTCTCTTCCTAGCTTACATTTTCCTGGTGAAATCACCATTATAGGGCCACTAAATAAACTCTTTTTCAATTGATTTTTAAAGTATCTTAAATAGCCCAATTAATTGCAACAATACTGTTGTAATGCAAATTAATCAATAAGATAATTGATCTAGTGTTTTAAGCTATTTTTCTTTTCATTGTAATGTTTTTAATTAAATATGTACAAGAAGCACTACTCTTACATAGCATAATAGTAGTCTACATGGTGTGATTTCAGGGGTATTGGAAAAGCACCTCATCCCTTCAAAATTCATTTTCCTTAATTAATTGATCCCTGAAATTCCTACATTCAAGATTCATTCTCTGGCTTAAAGGCTTTGTTTCTAGTTAAAATAAAAATCTCTTTGGAAGGGGTAACTAATAAGTCTCATTGTCATTTACTTCTAATTGTGAATGTTTGACCGATTTATAAAAGTTATTTATTAGAGATTGGGGGATAAGGGCTCTAGACTCCTTAAGAGTGAAAAGGAAAAAATGATCAAGGAAGCAAAAGTGAGGGGAAAATATAAAATAATAGAAAAGTAGGTGAATCGTAAATAGTCTCTGTATATTTTTTTTAGAATAAGGGCTAGAAACAGTCACTACATTAAGAAAGGAACATAGACTGTTGGATGCTTTTTCCTAAATACTAATAGGAGACATAAAATGGTAGATTTCATTTAAAGAAGATAAGTTTCTCAAGCAAAATCTTTTTTATGAGCTTCTGCCAAAGTTACCAGTAAAGTCATTTTATTTTTAATCAAATTATTTCCCTTTTCTCATTATAAATGATAAGAGGATTCAAAAACTCATTTAATGCATTAGAAATGACAAATATCTAGGCACAGAATAGGAAATGTCTATGAACTTGTAAAAAATAATTTAACTTTTGAAAAAATAGTTGTAAATGTAACTACTTTGCACCTCTCGGGTTCTGATATAGTTATTTGGTAAATTCAGTCATTCAACTGACTGAAACAAATTTAACAAATAGCAAATACCAAATAGCAAATGATAAAGTGTTTTATGCTAAAATTCTATTATTCTATTCCAAATGTGATGACCAACAGCAAAAATCACTTGTAAGCAAGTATTCATTAGCAAAGCACACATTTAAATAACTGTAATTATTAGGAATACTATTAAAGATTGTCATTAGCACAGGTTCTTTATCCATTCATATCACACTGTGCTAAGGTAATTTTATAAAAGCTTAGCAAAAACGATTTCCAAGGTAACCCTGTGAAGGACAGAAACATTAAAAATAATGACTCAGCCATCAAACCTCAGCCTCTTAATATGATTAAATTATTTTGAATGAACTTTATGCTCCCAACAATGGATATGTAGCTAATTTTATCAATAAAACAGAGAATCTTTATGAAGGGTTTACTATGTGCCAAACCAAGAAGGTGAGGCAACTGGGAGGGGCAGTAGTTCTGGGGCTGTCGCTAGGAAGATCAGAATTCAAATCTGCCTTAGATGCCAGCTGTGTGACCCTAATCAAGTCACTTAACACTGTTTACCTCATCTGTAAATGAGCTAGAGAAAGCAAAGACAACTATTTCAATATCTTTACCAAGAAAATCTCAAGTGGGATGCCAAAGAATTGGACATGATTAAAAATAATTAAACAACATTATGTGCCAAGCACTATGCTAAGTGCTGGGGATGCAAAAACAAAAGCAGAGAAAATCCCTAGCCTTAGGAAGCTTAGGTTCTAATGAATAAGATCATTATATGCATTTTATGTTTGTGTATGTGTATATATACACATACATACAGAGGACAATAGAGAAAGAGAGAGGAAAAGTAACAGAGACAGAAGGAGGGAGAAATAGAGGGAGAGAAGGAGAGAGAAAGAAAGAGCGAGAGACAGAGATGGAGAGAAAGACAGAGACAGAGATAGAGAGGGAGAGGGAGAAAGAAGAAAAGGGAAAGGGAGAAGAGGGAGAGGAAGAAACAATAGAAGAGACAGGGAGAAACAGAGGGAGAGGGAGAAGGGAAGGCAGAGAGAGAGAGAGGGAAAGGCAGAAAGAAAGGGAGAGGGAAAGGAAGAGGGAAAGGGAGAAAGATTTGATGACAATTAGGGAAGGGGGAACCCCTTTTTGGGGTCGGCACAAAGATAGTCATGTGACAGCGCAGAGTCCCCTGTAAAAGGAATTTACAAGCCTGAAAACCTAGATTGATAAAAAGGTTTATTGTAGGGATTTGGAAGTAAAGTTAAAGGTAGAAAGACATCAGGGCCAGAGGTGGTCGCTGGGTGGACAGGAACCGTTACATGGCTGGAAGGATACCATGTTTGGGGGGAAGAGCTCCTGCAAAGAGAGAGCTGCAGTTTGACTCTTTTATACCTAAAGGGGCTTGTGGGTGGTGTCCCAAGTTGGCTTAGATCCAGTGGGGGCTGGGACAGGCCCGATGACCAGGATTTGTAAATCAAAGGTCAGCCATGGGGGTTGGGAAAACCCAAGTTAGTTCAGATCTCGTGAGGGGTGGGGGACCAGGATTTGTGAATCAATAGATCCTAGCTTAAAGGGACCTCAACCCCCATCAGATTGAGATTCCTGAAAGGGTATTTTGGTTTGGAAACTTAGAAAAATAGAAGTTTTCAGAGATGGTGAGTGGAGTCATGGGGGAGTGGATTGACACATCCTTTCCAGGAGCAGGAGCAGTATTATTATAGTTCTAGAACCAAAAATTTGGGAGAGAGGGGTGGAAGCAAAAGAAAACAGATTTTTGTGTTAGGAAAAAAAAAACAACACGAGTGGAAAAATAAGTCAATAAAGGGAAATAAAAAAATTGAGAAATAAATACTATCATTTCTTTGTTCAAGGGCACTCCTAGAAGATAGGGTTTAATAAGCTTTCCCATGGGGTATATGTATGTTTGTATATAGGAAACTACACAAATTTTTTTCAAAATGAGAATCATTTTACTTCTTTTTCAATTTGAGAATCAGTTCATAAAGTGGGGTTAGGAACATTGAACTTGCCCTTTGCATAGTCTGATAAGATCCACCTTCAAAGAGCACAAAACTCCTATGTTCCCAAAAATTTGTAATTTCAGGAACTCCTGGAATATGTTTTACATGCTTACCAAACAGGGATCTCAGAGCTTATCCAGTCCAACTTTGTCATTTTCCAAATGAGGAAAATGAGGTTCATAGAGGCTGACATGTCCAAAGTTATACAAGAAATAGAAAAGATGTTATTTGAATCCAGGTTCTATCTTATCCTTTGCTGTCTTGGGAATTTGAATAATTTTCACAATTCTCTTTTCCTTTTCTTTTAAAAACACATTTCTTTCTCAAAAATCAAAATCAAAAGAGAAAATATTTGTAAAACATTTAGCATAATGCCTGGCATATAGTAGGCACTTAATAAGTGCTAATTCCCTTACATCCTTCTAATTTTCTTTGACCAGGAGGTTAAACAACTAGTACCATTTTTTTAAAATTCTGAGATAGTAAGATGTCACTTGGCTGAAAATATAATAAGTTTTCAGAATCAAAGAAGCTTAACAAGCAGGTATTAAAACTAGATGTATTAGATCTTTGCTTTAGCAGCTGAAAGATCACTTCCTTGTTTCTTTTTTACAGTTAAGGAAATTGAAGCCAAAAAAAAAAGTTTAAGGGACTTGCCCAGCATCGCACAGCTAGTAAATAATAGGGCTAATAAATAATCAGGTCCTCTAGTTGTACTGGTATTCTTTTCAATAATTTTTAAAGAACCTATAATTTGGGGGTAGCTGGGAGATGCAGTGGATGAAGCACTACTCCTGGAATAAGAAGGACCTGAGTTCAAATCTAACTTCAGACACTTATGAACTATGTGACCCTGAGCAAGTGAATTGACCCCCAATTGCCTCCAAAAGGAATTTATAATTTTGTAGGAATGTATGTGACTTCCATCAACACAAACAGCAATTCCACTATAAGATAATATAAGGTGCCCTATTCTTTTCAACAATAAGGTGATTCAAGGTAATTCCAATAGACTTGGTATGGAAAGAGCCATATACATCCAGAGGGAGAATGTGGATCAAAGCATAATTTTTCACTTTTTGTTGTTGTTTGTTTGCTTGATTTTTCCTCCTATTTTTTTATTTTACTTTTTGATCTGATTTTTCTTGTGCAGCATCAAGAATGGGAGAGAGTAGGGGGGAAGGGAGGGAGAACATTTTAGAACACAAGTTTTTGCGAGGGTAAATGTTGAAAACTATCTTTGCACATGTTTGGAAAAATTAAAAGCTATTAAGAAAAATAATTTTAAAATCTATGGTGCCTTCAATTTTTCTAGTGGCTAAAATATCTATCATCATCAGCTCTCCTAGGGATGAACCTTTCTGGACTTATGCAGACAATCTTATTCCTAGCAGAACATAAGTCAGGGACTTTCCAGTTTTATTTTTGTCTTGGCCTACACTTCCTTGCCTGGCTTAATGGAGTGGTCATTTATTATATGCATGCTGTCGCCTGATATACTTTCTGGTAGGACAGGTCAAGATTTGTGTTTTATTGTGAAAGCCATTTTTTAAAAAAAAATTATTTTTATTCATTATTTTATTTTCATGTATATATATATATATAATATACATGTATATTAACTTTTTTCAATACAATACAATTCAATCATGTTGAAAGAGAACAAAAGGGAAAAACCACAAGAGAAAAAAAACTGAAAATAAGTGCATATAGCATATGTTTATTTACATTAAATCTCCACAGTTCTCTCTCTGGAGGCAGGTGGCATTTTCTGTAGAGGGCCACAGATAATGAGGGAACCTGTTGGCAATGTCTGGTTAGGTTCTCATCTCCCCTAAGGGCTCTTGGCCTTCTTGAGAAATAAGGGGGCATTGACAACCTGTGTTGTAGTTGAAAGAGTATTACCAAGTGGCAAAGAGTCATCTACATATAACAGTAAGTTATTTATGTGGTCCTGAATGCCAGTATATAGTTAGCGCATATGCAGTGTTGCTTTGGTTATATAAGGGTATTAAGGTATATAAGGCTGAGAGAATTTGGAATAAATGGACTCCATGTTGACCATCCATATGAGTCCCGCCTCTTCACTCCTTTTCTAAGACCAAGGACACAGGTTGGTATTGAGATCCTCCAGAGAGCTAGTCTGGACACAACAATTTCTTATCCATAGTTTATTGGGATTGCCTTGAGTCTCTACACCACTGAGAAGAACCAAATCTTTCATAGTTGATTATAATACAATCTTGCTGTCATTGTGTACAATGTATTTCTGATTCTGCTTGTTTCACTTAGTATCAGTTAGTGTAAATATTTCCAGGCCTTTAAAAAATGAGCTTATTCATCATTTTTTTTATAGAACAGTAATATTCCATTACTTTCATACACTATGACAACCATTCCCCAATTGATGGGCATCTAATCAATTTCCTGTTCCTTGCCATCACAAAAAGAGCTACTACAAACATTTTTGCACATGTGGATCCTTTCCTCTCTTTTATAATTTCCTTGGGATACAAACCCAATAGTGGTACTACTGGGTCAAAGGGCTTAATGGCTTAATCACAGTTTGGTAGCCCTTTGAGCACAGTTCCAAATTGCTCTCCAGAATGGTTGGATCATTTCACAACTCCATCAACAATGCATTAGTGTCTCAGTTTTCCTACATCCCCTCCAAAATTTATCATTATCTTTTCCTGTCATCTTGGCTAATCTGAGAGGTGTGAGATGGTACCTCAGAGTTGTTTTAATTTGCATTTCCCTAATCAATAGTGATTTAAAAAAACTTTTTTTCATATGACTATAGATGGCTGTCAATATCTTTTGTCAAAGCCTTTGAGACTCTACATCCCCATCTCACTATAATTTGGCATTCAAGCATAACTCTAGTGAAAAGTGATACTAACATGACAGAGGAACATTATCTTGAGTACACTCATTTAATGTGAGTTCTGATTGACTTGATAGAGAATGATAGTATTTTGCTTTGTACATATGATTTGAACATGCTGCCAAAAAATAATTGTCTGATTTACACTTCTTATTAAAAAAAAAAGGAATTTGTCCCTTCTCTGACTTGTCCCAGCAAAAAGTTTTGTGGGTTCACATTTTCAAAATGATAATAAAAATCAAAGAGAAAAGATCCTTCAATAGAAGAATGTTGTTTTACACATAGAGGGCTATTTTAAGGATGGAGAGTACCCTGAGCTAGTTTTTTAAAATTTTTTCTATGTTGATCATGCTGAGAATGTAGACAATTTAAATTGTAAAATGTGTGTTTAAAGAATTATGTTTTGGTATTATAAATATTTCTCTAATATCAGTAGAGTCAGGAGTAAAAAATCCTTCTCTTTGCACACTCATTATAGTAAGATGTGTAAGATGAATTTGCTTATCAAAGTTTTCATTTAGTTTCATATATGAGCATATTTACCAGAGCAAGTTCTTATCATTAGTTTGAGAAAAATCTTTACCACTATTCAACAAGCATTAATCCAGTGCCTATGGTAAGCAAGCTTCTGTTGTAACTTCTGAAAATGTATATACACAAAAGAGAAATAATCTTAGCCCTTGAGGAGTCTATAAGTGTTTGTTAAGAGAGAGGATTATCTATGAAGAAAAAGAACAAACAGTAGGATCAACAAGTGATAAAAATGATGCAAGGGTAGCCTCTTAGGGGGCTACAACTTAAGGGCCATATAAGGAATCAGGAGAAGGGGAGATAAAAGAGTTGAATTAATACTTTATGTACAAATGTCTTGTCCTGCAAAATAAAGGGATGGGTATTCTTATTGGGATGGGATTAGTAGAGTATATGAATGGGAAGAAGAAAGGCAAAAGACAAAGGGATGTGGATGATGCATCTCTGTCATACCATAAATGAACAGTAAAGACAGAGAGGGGATAATTCCTTTTATTTCTCAATAATAGAGACCTGTGGGAGAATAGAAAAAATTAAGTAGGATATCAAGGAAGAATTTGCAAATTAGGAATATATCAAGATAGAAGAAGGAACAAATAATGGCATATAGCTAATGAATCAAAAAACAAAATCCTGAACAGATTGAGAGGGAAGAGGCCTAATGAGGAAGACAAGTCTTGAAGACATCTTGAAAAATGGGGCAATACAAAACCTAAAACAAAATAACAACTGTTAAAATAAGAGTTTGAACTACTTATTTAATTGGGCAAATAAAAAGGAATGTAAAAAAAGTCAGGGGAGAAATACATAATTACAAAGAAATTTAGAAAAATTAACAATGTATGCAATGTAACAATGTATGCAAATTCAAAGAACTTTGGATAAGGCTGGCAAACAGGAGTAAGGGGAGTAAAGCAGAATAAAAGATGTTTTTTCTATTTGTGGATCTCTGAGTCATTAGGGTAAGGAACTTCCTATTAAAAACTCCCTGATTTATTGCAAATGATCAACTTAAAGTTGCTTGGTCTTAAAGTTGCTTGGGATAGATAAAAACAAAGCTAATTGCAATGACAAAGTAGTTTGTTCAGTTGTTTCAGTCACGTCCAGCTCTTCATAATTCCATTTAAGGATTTTCTTGGCAACGATACTGGAGTGATTTGCCATTTGCTTCTCCCGTTCATTTTGCTGTTTACTCATATAGCTCATTTACTAAGGTACACAGTATTAATTGACTTGTCCAAGACCACACAGCTAGTAATTTTCTGAATCCAGATTTGAACTTGGGAAGAAAAGTCTTCCTTACTTCAGACCTGGCACTCTATCCTCTTTACCATCTAACTGCCTCTAATTACAAAGTCCTGATTTAAAAGAAGTAAGGAATAAAAATAAGTCCGCAAATATGGAAGTATAGTTCTAATAATTAAAGCTCTAAATATATGTGACTTAAATAATCTCATTCAAAGGATAAGAAAACAAAATGTAACAATTTGCTTCCATTTACAAGAAATTCAAATATACCAGGAACTTATCATGTGAGAATTCCAACTTTTTCTTATCATATATTTCCATAAAAATATCTCTTATTCTTATTCTTTCTCCACATTTCTCATTGATTATCTGTTGCTGCCTTATTACACCCACCAACTATTTCTGTTGTTTTCTGTCTGTAAATCATGGATCACAACAGTCTCCAAAGAATTGAAAATGAATATCACGCAAAGGTCAGTGGAAAGGCATAAACATAAAACCCATCTGAAAAATAAATATGAATGTAGAATAAAAATGAGAGCCTTGAAAAATGTTTGCTACACATCAAATTAATAAAGAGCAGGAATTGCAGTTTTAGATAAAGCAAAAATAAAAATTCACAATAACAAGATAAATAGGAAAACTGTGTTAAAGAACTACAATGAACCACTGCCAATACTACATCAAATGCAATTCATCTATTTTCAAAAAGGAAAATTTAATTGAACTCCTGGGATTTATTGCAATGCCTTGAATGTAATAGGTATTTATTAATGTTGGTTGGCTTGCAAAAACCCATACATCGTAGTAGAGCAATTAAATTATAGGAGGCTTTAATACCCTCTTTCAGGACTGAACAAAGCTAATAGAAAGATAAATGAAAAAGGGAAATAGAACAAAGAAGAACAGAGACAAGGAGAAATAAGGGAAGAAATATAATCCACTAATAGTAAAGACATTTCTAGTTTAAAATTTTCAGTAATTTCAGTTTGATTCAATGAAGATTCAGCCCTAAGAGAGTTTAATAAGATTATTTATAAAAATACAAATACCCATTTATTTATGTCTTAGAATTGTCTTGAGGTTCTTTTATGTGTTGACTTGCCTGACTAGAATGTAAGTTTAAGGACAATAATTGTTTTTGTTATTTGTTTACATTTCATTACCAAGACTTATCAAGTATCTGGAACACAGCAAGTATTTAATAAATATTTTTTGAAGTGACTTTAATTGGTTATGGAATAATTTATTGTCAGGTCATCTATGCTCATCAGAGTAAGTATTTGAACTAAATTTGGGGACAGAAGTTAAAGTACTTTGAGGTTAAAATACAATGGAGAAACTTCAGTTAGTTTTCTTTTCTTCTTTTGAAAAATTTTTGGTCAAAAAGAACAATGAAAGAAACTGAGTCAAAATCTTAAAAATTTTTAAACTTGTATATTTGAAAGTGACATGGAGAATGAGCCAGAGACAGAAGTAAATCAAAATCCTTTGTTTGGGAGTGTGAAGTAATCATGGAAAAAGCAAATGTTATAGTTTGAAGAATAAAGTATATAAAATACTGTAATGTGCTATCCTCTCCAGAAGCTGCCAATCACTCTCTGGGAGGAGATCTGCTGTGTCAACTCAAATCTCTAGGACAGATTCTTCTTCCTGTAGAGAGCTCTTGTCTCCAGACAGTTACCGCCAACTCTGCTCATGAGTAGTGACTTCTTCTTCCTCCCGAGAGCCATCTCAAGTCTGGCCCAGACAAGAGACTCCCGATCTCTCAAGTGCTGCCCTCTTTTATCCTCCCAGAGAATGGGTGTGGGATAACGCAAGGGCTTCTGGGAAAAATTACTTCAATGAACTTGCTCCTCCTAAGTATGCAAGCTCCTCCCCAGGAGTTCAAAGGAGTTAAACTCCTAGTAAAGACCAGAACTAGAGAATTGTTAAGTACCGACTTAGCACTTAGTAAGAACCTAATATCTCATTATCTCATTAGCACTTAGTAAGAACCTAACAAAGTACAGAAACAGAAACTGGGGAAGGAATTGAATATCAGAAGCTATAATTTATTGGAATGACAACGATAATTGTACCTGGATTTACCTAGAAAGCTTATCTGTTCTAGTGGTATGTTGTTCTGAGGGCATAATACCTCACTATTTCCAGTAGAGCTTTCAGTGCTTTTATTTCAGAGAAGATCATAGAAACCAGAAAATTAATTTGTATTTTGTTAATACATTTGTTAAATACAAATGAAAATCCCAAAGATGCCCTTCATAATATAGAATATATAAGAATTTGGATATATCATGAATCAAAGCATTTCTTCTGAAACATAACCACAGCTACATAACTAACATGGGAAACTAGTGTTATTCCTGTCCCTCAATACTAGTTCTACAAATGAGCACTGTCTTTTTATTTATTAAGGCTTTATCATCATCATATGACTTTTATTATTTTAGTCATCAGTATTCTGCTAATTGTTTTTCCCAATGTTAAACTATTCTTGCATCTTGTGACATAAATTCAACTTTTTTATAATATCTTTTTAAAGTATTTGAAAAATATTTTAAAGGCCTGTCATTAATATTTTGTTTTCATTTTTTGCATCAATGTTAATTATTTATATGTCTATACTTCTCTTTTTTTCGCATTATGTCTCCCTAGATTGTGGATCTAGACTATATCCCAAAGAAGCTTGGTAGAGAACCTTCTTTTGCTGTTTTTGAAAACAAATTACATAGAATAGGGAATTCACCTACAGATGTTTGGTAGAATTGATTTATCTATTTCTACTACTTAGAGAGTTCATAT
The DNA here is from genome assembly GCF_048593235.1 of Sminthopsis crassicaudata. Classification (NCBI taxonomy): domain Eukaryota; kingdom Metazoa; phylum Chordata; class Mammalia; order Dasyuromorphia; family Dasyuridae; genus Sminthopsis; species Sminthopsis crassicaudata. The sequence continues at coordinate 59,456,445 of NC_133621.1, forward strand.
ATTAATCACTCAATTTCTCTTTTATTGTTATTTTTTATTTTTACACTTTCTTTAATGGGCTTAAATAAGTTAAGTAAGTAAAGATTCTCTCTATTTCATCCCTCCATCTCCTACTTCTCATTTCAACAAATTTACATTCTCCCTTAATTTCCATCATTTAGAATATTTACATTTGATTTCCCTTTATGCTATTTGCCCATACGTATTCTGGTTTTGTTTTCTTACTTCTCAATAAAGTGAGGCTTCTAAAAGGAAAATTGTATTTCTTTGATTGCTGAATCCAAATGAGAATATGCTTCAGAATCTTTCCCATCCTAACTTCCCTAATTTGTTTCAATGATCTTCATCTGCATTGTTCCATTGAAAGAAATATTAATTCATTAATTGGAAGTATAGTACAGCAAGGGAACACTTAGTCTGGAGTTAGCAGATCAGGTTCAATTCTAAGTCTTTCTACATACTATGTGTGATGGTGAGTGAGTTACCTTACCCATGTTGACTTCAATCTCTCCATTTATGAAAAATGAGTCATTTTAATCCAATCTTCCTTTCAGTTTCTTCTTCTCTCCCCACTTTCCTTTCCTCCTTTAAGATAAGTTTATTTGGGCAACTAGACGGCACAGTGGATACATCCCCAGCCCTGAAGTCAGGAGGACCTGAGTTCAAGTCTGGCTTAGCTATGTGACCCTGGGAAAGTCACTTACCCCCAATTGCTTCAGGAAAAAAAAAAAAAAGATAAATCTATCCATTTTCACTAGACATGAATACTCTTTCTGTCTGATCTTTAGACTAATGAGACTCACAAAGGCAGTTCCTTTGTCTTTTCCTTTTTCCAAGCAAGATGAATATGATTTGATGTACCCACTCCTCAACTTCTAGTTCTGCAATCCACCCTGAACTTCCTACCTCTTTGTTTTGATGACTTCCATTTGTGGGGCTCCATTACTTATTTTTCCTCACTCCTCACATTTCCTCAATCTCTTGCCCTCAATCCTCTTTGACCAAAACTGTTCTCTGGATGATTCTCAAGAAAAGAATTCTGAAAAGGCAACTCTCTTGTCTCTGAATCCTTGCAGAATGTAAATATTGATTTTATAACTCATTCTTTTCATAGTATAAACACTTCTTTGTCTTTCTTAGATCGAGATAAAGATTCAATGGATGAAGTGCATTTCAAGCACAGAGGAGTGTACAAAGACTCAGAAGCAAGAGGTCAAATGCTACAAAAAGAAGCAAGGGACAACTGATTGAAATTGAAAATGCATGAAAGAGAATATGAAATATCTATGGTAGACAAAAAATTCAATATGAATGGTTTTAAATGCTCAGTTAAGGAATTTGTCATTTATTGTAAAAGAAATCCCTGAGCATTCATAGGAGATTCTAAGAGTAGAGGAGGGATGTGATCACATTTTTCATGCAGAGTAAAAACAGTTAAGGTAGTGGGGTTAAGACATAGAATGGTTGTCTTAGTATTGGTATCAATGTATAGGGTAGAAGAGCATCCCATCTTCATTCCTCTATTTCCTGATATCTACTGGTTCATGACTTTCTCTCTAAGTCTCTCCAGCAGTTCACTTTCCATCCTTCAGCAAGAGTCAATGGAATGAGCAATGAAGGACAGAGACAGGAATCCTTCCTTAGCAGTCATCAAAGTATTAGATCTCTTGCAATAGCTATGACTCTGGTGAAACCTTGCTCTTTTATTGTTTTATTGAATTCTCTAAAATACTATGGGGGCAGCTAGATGGCACAATGGATAGAGTGTTGGATCTGAAGAGAGGAAGACTCATCTTTTTGAATTAACATGTGACTTTGGAAAATACAAATTGAGTGGGCAAGACACTTCACTCTGCTCAGTTTCCTCATCTCTAAAATGAGCTGGAGAAGAAAATGCCAAACCATCGCAGTATAAAATGACTGAATAACAATAAAATCTACTATGGGCATTTTTTGGATTTATTCCATTATCATATCTATAAATGTAATCACATTATTATCTCCCTTCTTTTTTTAGAATTTTGTCCTTTTTTGTATTTTGCCATGTTATCAGGTGTCTCTTTTTCATTGTGTATCACTGGGTTATAGGTTTTCTAAATAAAAAGGTTCTCTTGAAATTTTTTCTCTTTCCTCTATTTATGATCTTACAAAAATCTCATGTAATGTACACGAGTGTGTGTCTGTGTGGGTGTATGAAAGAGAGAGCAAAAAAGAGGTAGAAAGAGAGAGACAGAAAGACAGAGACAGAGACAAAGACAACATGACAGAGAAGCAGAAAGGCAGAAATAGAGAGACAGAGAGAAAAGAGAGAGAAACAGGAGAGAGACAAAAAGAGGGGGGAGAGAAGAAAGAGAGAGCTTGGGGGAGAGAGGATGTTCATGTAGACTATAGGTGTGCTAATGAGTTGGTTTAAATACATCTCATAAAGAGACATGACTAGACAACTTCAAACTTCCTTGAACCATGTTAATTTTTTTTTAGGAGGGTGAACGTTCCATGTGCACAATTAATTATTTCTATTGCTTTTTTAAAACCCTTAATGAATTATCAATTTTAGTGTAATTAATTATGGATAATGAAGTCTTCTAGATGCTCCTGTTTGCAAATGAATTTTAAAGGTTTAATTCAATTCAATAAACACTTATTATATTGTACTCTTAAGTTTTTTCACAAGAGTTTAGTATATTAATCCACATGGATGAAAAAATTCCTGTCTTCCTGACTTTACCATGTAAAGTTCAGCAATCGAATTATTTATTTATTTGTTTGTTTATTTATTTATTTATTTTTTTTCCTGAGGCTGGGGTTAAATGACTTGCCCAGGGTCACACAGCTAGGAAGTGTTAAGTGTCTGAGACCAGATTTGAACTCAGGTCCTCCTGAATTCAGGGCTGGTGTGCCACCTAGCTGCCCCCGCATTATTTATTTCAATTCAATACCAATGATTAAACATTAACCATATGTAAGACATTGTACTAGAGCTTGAGAATTTAAAGACAAAACTGAAAGAGTTCTTATCTTAGCCTGTTAGGAGGAAAAATATGTATACAGAGAAATAAATATAAAATAATTGCATATTAATTTTGGCTGGGAAGCGATGTGAAACACTGAGAATAATGAAGGCTCAGTTTTTGCAAAAGAGACCCAAGGTTTTTAAGATACAAAATAATTGGGGGGGGAGGGAAACATGTGTAAAAGCATAGAGGGAGGAAATGGAAGATTGCGCACACATAACAGTAATAAAATCAAGTTGGATGAAAGAGTATGTGAGAAAAAATAATGCCACATCAGTTTAAGAAGATATATTGAATACAGATTGTGAAGGAATTTAAATGCAATACAAAAACATTTCTGCTTAATCCTTAAAGCAACTGAAAGCCATAGAAGTTTCTTGATCAAAGAAGTGACATAGTGGAACCCATACTTTAGCAATAGCAAGTTGACAACTGTGTTGAAGGGAGACTAGAAAAGGAAAGACTGGATTGGGGGAGTCTATTGAGATAATTCAAACAAGAGCTGATGAGTTAAAGTAGCAGCCATGTGACTGGAGAGAAGGGGGTGGATATGAGATGGTATAGGGATTGAATTGATAAGATGACTATGATCAGATGTGGGAAGTGAGAGAGAGGGAACAGAGTTAAAGGTGAATCTGGATTGAGAAACTAAGTGGCCAAAAAAAATGGTATAATTCTCTTGGAAAATAGGAAAGTTAGGAGTAGAGATGTGTTTATAAGTAATAACATTTGAATTAAATATACCTAGGATGAACCTAGTTGTCCATGCAGTAGAGGGTTCATCATTTTATAGCTCTTTGGCACTGCAGATGGATAATCAGTGGAGTCCAATGGAGTTAGAGAATGAAGATAGGAAAAATAGTATTTGAGTAATGTAAGCCTTTCAAGGATCCCAAGCTTCTCTCTGTATAAAAACCCCACAGTTTTAATGCCAAAAAAAAATTTTTTTTTAGCGATGCTATATAAAGTAACAAATTGCGATACCACAATCTCTCCAAAATTAGAACTTTGGATGATCCGAAGGGCAATGGGAAGATGAATAGAGGCTGTAAGTAGGATGCAGCATATTAGTAATAATTACTTATAAGCAAAAAGTATTGTAATTGATGCTATCCAGAAAACATAAGATTAGAAAAGGAAATATGGAGGTTATATAGTAAGAGAAGGTAGACAACTTAAATCTTTTACTATTAGCCATAAATGTTAGATGTTAAAAACACCTAAAAGAAGGATTGTAGTGCCTTGAGGAGATACTTTGCAAAGTATGAGAAACACTGACCAGATTAACACAGATAAGCATGGGTTGTTATCTGAAGGAGAAAAATCACTGAGAAAATTATGAAGAACAGAAATCTTGAATTTGCATTAGTAAACTTTTCTTTTGTTTTTCCTGAGACAAAGAATCTTAACTTTAATGCAATTTGATTAAATATTCAAAGGCTTGTTAGTGCTCAGTTCAGTCCCATCCAACCTAATATAAAGCTTCATTTAGCAGAATAAGTAAGGTTTTACAATTCAGGGAAATGCTTTTGATTAATTTTTAAAAAACAAGTCAGACTTTATACATTTCCAAATATGTCATACTTAAAAACTAAGGTTATCTCTCTCTCTCTCTCTCTCTCTCTCTCTCTCTCTCTCTCTCTCTCTCTCTCTCTCTCTCTCTCTCTCTCTTCTCTCTCTCTCTCTCTCTCTCTCTCTCTATATATATATATATATATATATATATATATATGTATATTGATATATATCTATAAATATGTTCATGACTGAACATCTAATACCTGTTCTCAAAAAGGCAAAGAGTTTCCATCTTGGATTTTCAAACTATGTTGCAAAGTCATCATTGGGTGCTTGGCAAGGAGAGCAAGTGATATTGGGTTACTCTCCAGGAACATAACCAGCCAATTCCACTGCTGAACCCTGAGGCAAACTATTATAGAGCTCCATGTCTCTTTATTACACCTACTGTAACATAAATGCAGTAAAAAAATCCATGCTAAGGTTAACACTTTCCTCAATACCAATGTTGTAAAGTGATTCTATTGTATACTTAGAAGAGCTTTGGGTTAAACTTTATCAAAAGGCTTGAATTTTAACTGGCTGACTGTCACTTAACATCTTTAATTAAATAAATAACTATGTACCAAACTTGTCCTGGATATGACTTTCATTTGTCAGTCTTCTGAAAATTTCTGAAGTAATTTCCCCTCATCATCAAAAATACAAAAGGACCCTAAACGTCTACAGGATAGTATGAACAGCTGGAAGGGACAGTGAGCCAAAGAATCTGTAACATTTTCCACCATGTTCAAAGTAGGAACAATGTATTCTACCATCTGGAGAAGACATTCTGATTTCTGCTTCTGGTAAGCCTGGATACTCATTGAGAAGTGTTCCATATAGACAGATTATGCTACTGAATGGAAGCTATCTAAAGGGAAGATTAGGAATATGGGATTTTGTTTCTGGTTTAATATTTCCTCATTTTCTTCTCTACTGTAACTTCTACCATACTATTGATCCATCCTCTATCTGTTTCTTTTAATATGTAGATGTTATTTTGTCAACATATCTGAGAGGCATTACAATATGGAAAGAGAGTGCTACATTTGGAGTTAGAAGAAAGGGTTCATCTATTGATTCTACTATTGAGAGTAAATTCCTGATATTATTGACAGTATTAGTTATTTTATGCTTGTAGTGACTAAGAAATTAATGGCAATCCTATATAGAATCTCCAATCACCCATACTAGAATGGGCTGCCTAGAAGTGATGACAGATTGGATTGGTAATACAGTAATTTCAAAAATTCTTTCTTTATGAATGGTAAAATTAATAAGAATGTTGTCTCTCAGACTGAAAAAAGTGAAAAGTTACAATTCAGATATTTATTAGTTACAGTCCAGAAACACTGTAGCTAAGGGAAATAGTCTGTCCTTCCTTGGACTTACCATCTTCCCCTTTGTCTAATATTTCTGCTTTCTGTTGGATACTTTTTCAGGACTGATATTCAAGCTGTGAGACATTGTTCCATCAGCAGAATCAGGCACAAGAGCAAGGTCCTCAGGCAGCAGGGTTAGCATTTTTAAAATTCACTCTGGATTTGTTAAGTGGTCAGCAGCTGAGAAGATGAACTGACTTGCCACAGTGTGAATTTAAACACTCAGAATGAAGCATATCCTTAAGCTATTATATTCTGTTACAGTCATTCAATATATGCATGATGTTTTATCAAATAAATGTCTTACTTGTTAGCAATTTCAGTTGCCAAATATTTGTTTTGATATCTCATTGCTTAAAAAAAGCTGTAAGCATATCTACAAATATTTTACTATCTATCTGTATTTTTTCATGGAACAACGTGTAGGATTTAAGTAGCAGCAGGAAATTGTGATTTTAAGGGCATAAAATGGAATAAGTACTGGGCCAAATCTGTCTTTGAGACTCCAGGTCAAATGAAGAACTCCATAAAAGGTCACAGTGGCAGATGTATTGATTGGAGTCATTCTACCATGCAAAAAGATGCTGGGGTTGGGGGCGTCATATTGCAAGGAGGATGGACAATAAAATATACCATCTGACTAACAGATTGGATCCAATAGGGCTGAAAGAAGGCTAGGAAACTGAAAGTAGATGGCATTAGACATCATTCAGGCAGTAGAATATCGAACAAGATAGAAACATTAATCTTGGGATCATTGATAATGATATTTAGTGTCTCTAAATTTGCAATATAGTAGCCAATAATGGATTTGAGTATTAATGTGTTAATATAAATCTGAAAAGCACTTATGCATATTGTCTGAAAATCCTGAAGCTGGTCAAATCTAAATATAGATAGTGTGGTGTAATAGAAAGAAAACTGAATTTGGAGTCAGAGAATTTGCATTTGAATCCTGATGTGGTCACTTACTATCTGTTTAATTATTGGCTGATCATTTAATTTCTCTTGGCCTGTTCCGTCATCTGTAAAATGAGGCAGTTCCAAACATAGATCTAAGATTGTTTCTCTAAATCTACAATTCTATGTATACTAGGGATGATCTGGTGCCTTTTGTTAAGGTGGATGTTATTTGCTTTGCTGGAATTACACAGCAAGATTCTGATTGGTTTCTGTTTCACATGATTGGGTAAGTTCTGTTGAAAATGACTGTTAAGATTAAGTCAGGGTAAACTATCGCCTCTACAAGAGGAGAGAGGAGAATGGCTCTGCTGTTTTCTACTTGATGTCCCACAAGGTAGTGGTGGTGGTGGTGAGCCAGTAACAATAATGATAATAGGAAAGAAGGGAGGAAAGAAGGAAGGAAGGCAGGAAGGAAAGGAAAGAGGGAGGGAGGGAGGGAGAAAGGAAGGAAGGAAGGAAGGAAGGAAGGAAGGAAGGAAGGAAGGAAGGAAGGAAGGAAGGAAGGAAGGAAGGGAGAAAGGGAAGGAAGAGAAGAAAAGAAGGGAAAGAAGAGAAAAGAGAAACATATGACAATGAGAACATGTTCCGCTGGAAGTAGGAGGAGTGGATATAAGGCAAGAGAAAACGCTCCTTCTTACTAGAGAAAGACCAAAAAGAAGCAAAGCCTTTATTTTTTAATCCTCTCATAAATGAAAGAATCTGGGGAGTTCCTCTTACTAAAATCATCAACAATATCCACCACATTCACAAGGACCAGAGAATAACACAGAAACTACTGTTAATCCAGGAACAAAAGGCATTCATCCACTAATAAAAGGTCTCCTAATTATTTGTCTATATATAATTTTTATGATATCCAGGAAGACAATAAGTTACAAATAGCACTAAAATTGCATAAATCTAAAATTGTCCACGTAGGTTTGAGAAAGTTACTATTTTTCCTAACCATTGACAACGGAAAAATAGTCTGCACAGAGGTTTGAGAAAGAGGATGCTCTCCTTAACTTCTGCCAGGTAACTGTATTCCACTACTTACAGAAATTCTTATCATCATTTTTTGATAGGGTTCCGCATTGCAACACCGTTCCCCCTTGCAACACCGTTGTTTCTGTGTATGTGACATTAACTTGATAATCTCAACAGTGAAATGATTGCAGCTAATATTAACATTAAAAGAAAGAATTATGTGTAGCATTGTTTAAATAGCTATAATCATCAGAATTTCAAGGGAAGACCCTTGAAATGTATTGTTAAGGAATGCCAAATACAAAATGATTTTTTTTTCTGATGGAGGATCAAGACAGACATGAAAGCAAACTAATAAAAAGTTACAGAAGATGGGGAAATGAGAGAGGATAGAAGATAGGAGAAGGGGAGAATAAAGACAGGGACTGCTAAGAGTAAGAAAAAGGAAAGAAATAGTTTTGAGGTTCAAACTCTTCAAAACCTATCACTCTAGAAGTGAAAGGCCAGTCTCTCTCTGTAGCTGGAATATACTTCTGGATGGTTCTGGGGATGAAGTGCTAGTACTATTTCTAAGACTATCTATTTCCCCAGATGATTTCCATATTCCAAGGTCTTTAATCCTCTTTTGTCCAAGTGGATCATGGATAGTCTCCAGGCAAATGCCTCACTCATCTCTCTCCTCTTCATGTGCATCATTCTTTTGTACTAACATGGAAAAACTTCCTATGATGGGAGAACAGAGGAATATGTTCACAATCAATGGTAAGAAAACTCCTCTTAGCATTTTCTCTGAGATGAAAACCTGGAGGGAAAGTTACTTCATGACCCACTCCCATTCTCTCCTTTCAAAACATGCTCAGTGAGTGCCAAATTAGAAAGCTGTTCAGAAAGAAGGGGAAAAGGCAAGAAATGAACTTTGCATAGTCTGGTCCCTTTAGGAGACAACAAATATACAATAAAATCAGAGGTACAGAAATATTAAGAGAATTGTTATAAAGTTAGATATATGTTTAGCAAAGGATATAGCCAGTAATTTACTATATTTTCTTTGATGAGAAAGTGACAGAAGGTTTGGGTTTTTTCTTGAGTAGACATAACATTCATTTCAATTTCCTTTCTTTCAACAAGAATTTTATTAATAAGACCTAAAACAATTAGAGTAGTGAAATAGACTGATTTGAGTTTTTGTTTTCCTCTTTATCCTCTCTTTGAAAAAGATATTAATGAGAAATGAATAAATACATGCTTACATAAAAGGAGGATGAGGAATGAAAGTTGATGCTAGATTTGTTCAATTGTATTAAGAATAAAATTAATCAAGATTTTCATAACTGTACTGACTTAATTATATTTTATTTAGTTTTTTAAAATGAATCAGACTTATTTCAGCAGCAATTATTTCAAATATTCATAGACATGATGATGAGGATGATGTTATAAAAAGGTAAAATATAATCAATCAATGAAGTTGGTACTTATAAATAACCTTGTTTTTCCTAGGCAAGATAAACTGAGTATAAAATGATCATGGAAAGCCATATAACTGTATACGCTAAGAAACTTCCCAGGATTCTTAAGTCAAAATTGAATGGGAAGAATACATTTAAAACATGTATACCAATGTCCTATTAGTACTTAGCATATATTTTTGGAATTTAAGATTAAAAGTATCCAAATAAAACTCATACCAGACTAATTAATGAAACATGGGGTCCATCAATCCATGGCAGCTATAGAAAAATTAGCAAAAAGAAGGATGAGCATTGGTAAATATTCTCAAATTACAAGATAAACAGGTACAAAATGTCCAGCAATACTTCTGTAGCATATGGATACCATCTTTATAGAGAAATAATAAAGACTAACAGTATGTTAATGACACCACTGGATATATAAAATATAATCAATATTGGTTTGCTTCTGGATGGATGCAATGAAATATATGAGACTGACCACCAAAAGACCGCCAGTCTTTCACAGGCAATAATCACATGAACTCAACCAACAAAGAAATGTCAAACATATGGATGAATCATGCAGATTTATTTATAGACATGAAAGAGTTTATGATAGTACTACAAAACCAGACCATTACTAAAGAAATATAAGGACGATCACTCATTAGAAGCACAGACGTATTGATCAATGGAGATTTTGCAATAAAATGGCAAAACTATTGGGTTATAAAAATTTGGCACCTTCTTTGATGTTGAGCATGTCATAATTGGATTTGAGTGAGGCAGGACTGGGAAAAGTCACCACCTCACTTTTCCCTCCAGAGCCATCTGGAGCTAGTGGCAAGATATGAGCAGGATGACTGGAGATGACCTTGGATGTAATGGGAGACCTTGGTCTTTCTAAGCTAAGATCTTTAACAGGTTTCAGTTTGACTGAGGCAATGCTCAATCAGGAATTAAGGATAGATAAGAAATGAGGCAATAAATGTAGTTAAAAAAAATCATATTGGGAGGGGAAACCTTTAGAATTTCTGGTCCAAAGAGTAACAATTGCTATTTACATTAAGACCTGATATACAGAATTACATGACAAAAGTTTGATACCCTACATAAAATAACAAATAACAAATCCCCATTCTACAAATAAAATTCCCTAAAATTGAAGCTCAATAAATTAACCATGTTGGAACTGGGAATATCATCTCAAATAAATCCAATAGTCATTCAATGTACCAATGACTCCCACTAATTCAATAGCAATATCTTAAATAAAAATCACCATATCAAATACCCATAACCTCCTACCTACAGAGAATTAAAAATATCCAAATTATAGATACTTGGCAGAAGAAAAAGAAATTTAATGTGGAAATGAAGACCACTATCATCCTCATCATCCTGCCTGCTATTGGAATTGTCCAGAACATGTGAAAATCACCTCATATCCCAAATTTTTTTAAAAATTAATTTAAAAAGTAATTATATGACTGATCCTTTCCTATACATGAGTCTACTGAACATTGTACATAAAAGAATAATAGCAAAATGTTCCAGGGTTATTTCTACATGAATTCCATTGAATATAAATTTAGACAAGAATAACAATAATAGTAATAAAGTGCTTTAAACTTGGCAAAGCACTTAATATACATGATTGAATACACTGCACATAATAATTATTATGTTAAAGAAACTACAAAGGGCATTTCTAATAGATCTTATCATGTCATTATTGTTTAGTCATTTTCAGTAATATATGACTCTTCATGACCCCTTTTGGATTTTCTTGGCAAAGATATTGAAATGATTTTCCATTTCTTTCTCCAGCTCATTTCACAGATGAGGAAACTGAGGCAAAGAGGTTAAATGACTTGCTCAGAGTCACCAGATAGTAAATTATCTGAGGCTGCATTTGGAAGACTTGCCTTCCTAGTTCTAGACCTGGCACTCTATCCACAGTGCTACCTGGCTGTCCTATTTTATTATCTTCATAAAAAATATTGAATGTTTCTGTGAGACCTTTAACTTGGTGTCCCATTAATGCCATTTTGCTTTCACCTTGTCAAACATTTTCTGGGAAGTAACATTTAAAAAATGTCTTTTTCAAAGCTTTTTATGTTAACTTTAATAACAACTCATGTTTATAGAACAAGTCTGCAAAGTTCTTTATATGTATTACATCCATCTTAGTAAGAAATAGAATCAGGAAGATTTGAATTGAAATCTTATCTCAGACACTCACTAGCTGTGATCCTGGACAAGATACTGAATCTCTGTTAGCCTCAGTTTCCTCATCTGTAAAATGGAGATAATAATAGCACCTACTTCCCTGGGCTATTATGAGTATTAAATGAGCTAGTATTTGTGAAGTTCTTTGCAAAGCTAAAAGAACTGTGTAAGAGCTAACTATTATCATTATTTTTCATTTGATCTTCTTGATTAAACTATATTTTAAGTTCAATTAAGACAAACTATTAAGTAATAAGAATTTCAATTTAAGTCAATAACATTTATTAAATACTTATTACATGTGAAATACTATAATAAAAGTTGAGGGAGAAAGATAGGAATAGGTACATTCTGTCATCACTTTTAAGAAGCTTTTAATCCAGTAGGAAATATAAAAAAAAACATTGCCAAAGGAATGTAATGAAAAGCAAAATATAAATGTAATAAGATAGATACAAAATGAATACAATTCAGGAATGAAGTGGCAAATACAACTGTGGCTATAGGGTAGCATGAACACACAGGTGCAGAAAAGAAGTTGGGAAACTTCCAACCAAACTGTCCTTTTAAATGTCCTTTCAAAATGAGTCCAAGGTTAGTCCATGTAGCATTATCTTTTTAGGGCTATTTCATATGAAAAGAATTCATATTTTTCCTCTGTGAAATTTCAGGCATTTTCTAGGATCTTTTGCTTCATGAAAAAGCAGTCATTCTTTAGAATGTTATTTTTTTATCTTTAGTCAACAAGTACAGAGAATAATCTGAAATTACTCAGGCTGCTTCTCAGATAATAGAGTTAGAATTTAATCTTAGACCATGTTCAAAGTATTGTCAATCAATTCATCAATAAACAAATTTTCCAGCTTAATTTTCCAACTATCTGAATTTGTACTTGGTTAGAGGTATCAAGGAAAGACTTCAGTGGAGGCAAATTACTTGGCTTTAGGATATAAATTCTGCTTTCCACCTCCATTAAAAGCCTATTTATAAAATCTTTAATCATATTTTATTTTTCCTAATACATGCAAAGATAATTTTCAACATTCACTTTTGCAAAACCTCATTCTCCAAACTTTTCTCCCTCTCTCTCCTTTCCAAGACAGCAAGCGATCCAATATAGGTTAAACATGTGCAATTCTTCTAAACATATTTCCATATTCATCATTCTGAAGAAAAATCAGATAAAAAGGGAAAAAACCATGAGACCAAGCAAACCACCACCAACAAAAAGTGAAAATACTATGCTTTGATCCACATTCAGTTTCTGTAGCTCTAGATGAAGATGGTACTTTCCATCCCAATTCAATTGGAATTATCTTGAATCACCACATTGTTGGAAAGAACCAAGTCCATCACCATTGATTATCACGTAATCATGTTATGGCTGTATGTAATGTTTTCTTTGTTCTGCTCACTTCACTTAGCATAAGCTCATGTACAGCCTTCAGGACTACCTTCTATAAGAGGGTTTTCTTCATTCACTCCTTACACTAACCTTTTGTATTTATTTTGCATAACAGAGCATTTGGGGCATCTGTCCCTCAAAATGGGCCAGTTACTCAATGTTCAATATACTTGGTGGATTGATGTCTACACAATACTATAGTGTCTGTGTTTATTATTCAAGGTAATTATTATTATTATTTAGTCAGAGGGAAAAGCCATATAACAAAAAAATATTATAAGAAATATATCAACAGAATATTACTTCCAATAAATTTATGGAACACTGTCCCACAAATACAAATATAAAATGTGAGTGTCAGAAACAGACAAGGAAGGTCACACATGTAAAGATCATACATGGGAATGACAAACATGTAGATGAACAACACTGATTTGTACAACAGTGATATCCTCTGGGTATGTCTTTTTGCTGCTTTCTCTGGGACTATACAAGCATGTTATTTTTCTGATGCTACTTCACTAGATTGTGTACATTTGTTACTCTTTGCCTCTCAACTATCTCCTGGAATCCTCTGCTCTTTTCTGAGCATGTCACTCCATTGGTGTCATGATCCCTTCTGGGATATGATCTTTGGAACCATCTTCTAGGCCCTATCTTTTCAGGACACCACCTGTCAGCCATTTCAGCTCACTTACTTGGGCGTGGTACTTTGAAGCCTCTCCCTGACAAGAATAGGCTGACAGCACTTAATTATAACTGGACCACATTCAACTAACAGGACTCAGGCAAAATATCCTCAAGCTAAAATTAAATTTGCTCTTCTTGACCTCAATGTCTGAAGCAGAGTACTGTCCTCTGCAGACAACTATCCAACAGAGTTAGAACTTACTAGGATTCTCTATGGTTTTAGCATGAAATTAAATTTGAGCCCAAATAAAAATTAAAAAGGCAATATAATTGTTCTCGAACTACCTAGCTGACACTCCCATCTTCACTGTGATTATCTATCAGTGCACGGTAGTCACTTGAGAGCTGTAGTTTAGTCAGCACAAAATCTCACTGTTTCTCTAGTATATATTTGGTATTTGCTTATCTGTGTATGTTTTTTCCCCTGGAAGTATGCAATTTTTTTTTTTTAGTCTTTGTAACCTTTGTACATAGCACAGTACCTGGTAAGAAGCTAAAATGAATTGGATCATGTCGTAGGGGGAAAAGGATTAAATTTCAGTACTAAGAAATATGAGAATAAGGGGTCTTCCTGTTTCTATTATAACTCCTCTAGTCTCCTAAAATAACTAACCCCCCTTGAAAATTGAGATCCCAAACATCCCCAAAAGGTAAAAAAAATTGCATAGAATTAGAGAAAAATACCTTTCATCATAGAAAGAATACTGTTCACTAATGAAATTCTCATGAATTGGATATTGAACCTATATTGGGTTAACTTTCAATCAATTCAAAAGGGCTAAAATTAGTTATATGAAGCTTAGAATAATTTCCCATTATTCTTGAACCTGACTGGTGTCATGACTTTGATTTGTTATAGTGCTTTCCCCCCAAAGCCTTAGAAAATGTGAGTCATTTTCATTTAGTATGAATGTCAAAAGTTGAGTGAAAAAGGATAGGTTAATCATCCAAATCTACAGCTGGCTTTGGCTCTCTCGTATGCAAAGAAGACCAACTAATCATGTAGTGACAGAAATGAAGACAAATCACTTACTTAGAACTTAATAAGTGGAATGGATGTGGAAGCAAATTTTTATCTGCTGCGTTACTAAAACAAAAAGGACACTTCCATGTCAAAGGCGGGGGTAGGGTGGGGAGAGAGAAAGTGATTATAGAATATAGAGTAGAGTGATAAAATCCATAGATCCGTTGTTTTGACAAGCCTCCAAATAATGACTTATCTTCTTTTTATTTATATCTCTACATGAAATATAAGTGTTCGAAGAAAGGGGAATAGGTTTTGCAAGTATGATTTTGTTTTCAATGAACCAGTAAAACTCATATCTATTTATGATGGAATTTTTAATGGAAATTAGTAACTGGAAAAGCCATTGCAATACTCTTTGTTGCATTTGTCTTGTCAATCAAAGAGCACTCATAGTAGAAGTCAGTATTTATGAATTTAGAATGGAAGTATCATTTATAATCTTGACATGGGTCTGAGATTTAGGTCCATGGCTTATATTTCTAGCCCAGCTTCTGTGTCCTTGAGAAGGTGAGCTAACTGTAATGGGAGTTTGTTTACTCATTTGAATAAATGGGACAATAATCCTAGATTTTTATATGTGTCAAGAAATAATTAATTACCCTAAGTCCTTCATTAATTCAACTCAACCAAATCTATGATTGGTGATAATTGAGTAGATATGTGAATCTTATTCAGTTTGGGTAAAACATTCAGAGCAGTTCATTCCTCTATGAATTTTATAACATTGTTAATAACAGATATCACATTCAGAATCAGTAGTTTATTCATTGCAAGGACTTAAAGGGAATTAAATATGTGACTTCAACTTTGGAACCAAGCAATTCATTCTTGTTTTAAAAGGAACTTATATATTTATTCTAAATTATTATGAAATGTAAGGCTATTATAAATATTAATCTTTTCACTGATCTTATTAATTTTGTTTATCGGTATCCACTTGTGCCTTAATAATTTACAAAATAAGTTTACTATAAAATCAATAACATTATAAAGATACAAATTAGAATGTTTGTGCTTTTAAAATTTCACTCTTTTTTTTTACTAGACTTGTGATTTTATGGATATGAGGAAGTCCTGGTGAGAAAATATCTCCTCCCCAGTAAAATAGGTATCTGTTCTGTATTTTAGCTTTAAGGAATTGCTTTGGATACTGATAGATTGAGCAATTTGCCAAAGATCACGCAGTTAGTATGTAGCAGGTAACCTGGTTTTACTGGTTAATTTACTACCTACTACTTATTATCTTGAGAGGCAGCATGGAGGAGTGGGCAAATCACATAAATTATGAGTAAACTAAATGACTTTAAAATGAAGTTTCCAAATTTTCAAATAATTTATTTTCTTCATTATCAAAGGAGATTTTTCTCACCAAGAATTTCTTATAGCACTAAAATTATAGTTCAAAAACAATAAAAATCAACTTATCTTACATACTCATTACTATTAGAATAATGCTGCTTCCCTAATACCACTAGGGAGACCCTTGGCAATTAAAGACCTATTATGATCCCATATCATGGCTAGCAGGTGACCCTCAGGTCTTGAATGCTTTGTCATTGTAGAGCTGGTTCTAAGTACCAAGTTGGAAAGGTTTCTGGTAAGGGCTCAGAAGTGGGCAACATTTCAATGTCTGTGGCTTAGTTAGCAAAGAGCCATTAGTAGAAGGTTGGATGCCAGCTGATGAACTTTCTTGGCTGTGGTGATCCATAAAGGATATCTGCTAAAATATGGGAGGATGCAATCTGTGTCACTAGAAAGAGAAAGTGAAATAACAGATTTTTTTGAAGGAGATAAAGGGAAATGACACTATGGGAATACTTTAATACTTTTGGGAATTTGAATATACTTCATTTATTTGTGGCTATGAGAGTACACTTATAGGGGTGTAGTGTGTGTTTGTACATGCAATGTGGGGATGTGAGTAATACTGTATCCATGAATCCAAATTTAGTCAATCACAAATGACAATGTATTGACATTGCTCATAAACATTGCCCTCCTGGCTCCAGTGCAGGTGCTTTTTCTTCCCTACCTTTTTAACTTCCTTTTGCATATGGTCTTCCCTCATTAAGAAGTAAACTCCTTGAAAACAGTTTGGTGGGAATTTTTTTGGAAGGAGAGTAGTATTTGTATTCTTGCTATTTGGCACAGTGTCTAGCATATAGTAAGCTTTTAATAAATGTTTGTTGCCTTGTGGCCTTTACCTTAAAACTTCAAATTATTCCTTTAATTTTTAAATCACCTATTTAAATAATATTAAATTTTCTTTCTGATAAAAGACTACTTACAACATGTCACAGAATATAAATACTGCATGTAGAACAACTCAAGACACTCTCCCCATGAGTCAGATCTATGTAAGGTCTTTTGTAGCCTTTCTTTTACATGGATCTCTTAAATTTACAATGCTGCCATCAAGGATGGACTTATATGTCTCACAATATGTATTCATTTGCCTAAGGACAGGAAAAACACAAAAGCAGCACTCCAAATCCAGGTTTAGATTTTCCTAGGCAGAATATATTCTTTAGATGCCTTGAACTTATGGCCACATGGAAATCTAGGGGAGGAAAAATCAGTTACAGCAAGTTATCCTTCCCTATCCACCCTCACCCACCTTTCAAGGAAAAGATCTACAAAGTGCCAATTCATATCCATAAACAAAGAGAAACTCTAAGTGAATATTCTCTCTCCTTTATATAATCCCCTAAGTCATCAAATCTTCTGGTTCTGTAGCCAATAGTAGAAATTGCTCATAATTTCAAAGTACAAGCCTGTTAGCCTAGAGTCACATTTTCTTAGGAACAGGTGCCAATGTTTCCACATGGTCAATCATTACCAAGAATAACAATTTTCAGCATGCTCCATGGAATAGTTCCTTCTGTTCAATTTAACTTCATAACTTAAATCTCAAATTGGCTCTCACTGCAGCAAGGTAGTCTTTTCATCTCTTCCTAATTGATTCTCTATTAAATTCCCTACAAAAGCTGTTATAATACTTCTCCTCCAAGTTTTCTCTTCTTGTCTTCTAAACTGTATTTTTTTTAATCTTATCTTCTATTTGACTGTGAAAATCCAGAATATTTGCACTGAACAACATCTTCTCCATTTCTCTATGTATCTAAGCTCCATGAGATTATTCCTCCATTTCCTTTATTTGAATCTCTGGTAAAGAGATAGGTTTATCCTGTCTTGTCAAGATCACCTCTACATGTACTTTTGATCCCAGCCCTTCTTTTCTTTAGCAAAATGTGCCCTAGCTCATTCTTACTCTTATCTTTAATTTCTCCCTATTTACTTGTTCTTTTCCTTATGTCTACATATGCTCCCAAATCTACACAATAATTTTAAGAAAGGCCATCACTAAAATTATAATTCCCTGAAGCTTCCATTCAGTATTACACCTCCCTATTACAGTCACATAAAATTTTACACACTTGTCCTTTTATTCTCTTAACCACTTTCAATTTGACTATAGATTTCAAACTTACTGATCTCTTAATTGCCAAATCTGATGACTATTCTCAATTGTCATCTTTTTTTGACCTCTCTATAAGATTCAACATAAATATGGGGTTTCACATTTTAACTCTAACCCTATCTCTAAATCCTCCAACACATTTCCTTATGTCTTGATTTTCATGACTCTCAGTTCTCTTCCTAACTGTGATTAACTACTCCTTCTTCATTGTCTTTGTTAACTCATGCCCCTAACTATGAGTATGTACCCCAAGCCTCTACCTGAACAAAAGTCAGAAACATGCAAAGCCTGAGGAGAATAAAGTTGCTTATAAAGATTCAAAACACTCCAGAGATTTAAAGAGATTAAAAATTTCTCTCCTGCTTTTTCCCAACTTTGGTGGGCCCTTCATATAGGCTTAGGGCATTGATCTTTAACAATAAGGAGAGAGTCAGCCTAGTATAAGTGTATAATGTCTTGGAGTAGTCTTCCTTTCAGTAGAGTAATCACCACAAGAATAGCCAGGTGTTAAAGTCCAAATCCTTTATTATCTCCTTCACAGTCTAGTTTCCTTGCCTTGAGCCCAGCTAGCTTTCTTGAGGTCTTCCAGAATCTTGATTTCAGTGAAGAAGCTAAGGAAGAGAGCCCTGCCAACATGATGGTGTGGGATGGGATGAATGAATCTCTCTTGAGTCCTAGGGCTTATGCGTTAGTCTCCAGCCACCACAAAGGTGGACGATGGAATGAATCTGTCTCTGAGTCTGTCCCAACTTATATGCTCTCTTATAATTACATTGTCATAGGTGGGAATCTTATAGTACTGTATTAAGTACTAAGGTACATGTACTAAACTAGAGAACTATTAAGCACCATGCTAAACTAGATAACCATTGTCTCATCAATTCCACTGATTTAACACCTTGTAAGAATCCTTGTTTCAGATTTCTGGCCTATAACATAAGTGGGCTTTTGGACTGAGGTTATATTCAAAAAGGGCTAGCAAAACTCCTGAGTGAAGCCTGAACCTGATTAAAGTGCAATTGGAAAATGTTTAACAAAATAAATTAAAATGTAATTATGTTCATTTGTAATTCTTATGTAAATTTTATGTTTTCTAGATCAATATATAGCTCACATAGATCACTTTCAATTTGATTTTAATACTATGATATAGAACACTAAGAAAATAGGTGATCTGACTAAGGTGACACAGGCAATATGTGTCAGAGAAGGGTCTTCCCGTTGTCAAGACTGCCTGTTTTCTATTCCACCATTCTGTTTTTCATGTACGTGCCAGATAGGTATGTATACTTTCCTCACTAGATTATAATTTCTCAAGGACAGGGACTTTCTTTTTGATCTTTCTATCTCCAGCACTAACCTATGCGGCTCATAGAAAATATTTAATATTACAAATGTAAATATCCTTAACAAATGCTCATTGATTAACTGATTGATTAGGTTGCTCCCACAGGGCCTGTTCCCACTGGGTTTGGCTATATGTATAGTTTTTTCCACATGCTGCTCAGGGATACTGCTCTGCTGGACACAATCTTCACCAGAAATTGCTTTGGCAACTGCTGCCCAAATGGGTATTGCTCTGCTGGATGCCAGGCAAAGGCCACTAGGCACATGCTTAAAAAGCTTCTTCTTCCTTCTAGCTCCTGAATTCAGCAGAAGTTTTTTTTTTAAGGAGTTCTCTTTTTCTCAATGGGAGACTGGACCAAAGACAAGAGGTATGACCTGATTTAGGTCTGGGAGGAAGCCAGGGAGTCTGTGAGGTAAGAGGGAGAAAAGAGCATCTTTCAGACGTGAGGATCACTCCTGTGAAATTCTTTTCTTCAAGTTCTAAGCTCTCCAGGATCCAGGGCAAGGTCCTTTCCGCTAGCTAATGTTCTTAAACTTAATCTTTTCTTTGGATCGTACTTTTTGTCTATGGCGCTTGGGGTCTCTGTGGGTGACTTTGCTCTTGTTTAACATGAGCACTTCAAAAAAACCTTTTGATTTTCATCTTTGAAAACTATACTACACTTGGAACTATTTCTGAAAACTGTAACTGCACTTCTGTTGAGGCTATTTCCTTAGTATATGTCAAACAGCTCTGGAGTTCAAGTTTCCAAGCTTCCCAGCTCCTAAACCCTTTTACTGTCCATGTAGGTGAGTGAGAGGAGAAAAATCCTAGAGAAAAGGATAAGCCCAACAGGCAAAGGCATCATTTCTACAACCTAAGTAGTCATATTCCTTGCACATAGACAGTCAAAATTTAAAGAGCTTTTAAGTTCAGCCTTACCCAAGTAAATAAATACAAATATATTCAAAGTGACACAAAGTGAGATAGTGTTAATAAATGCAAGGATCAAAAAGAGCCTTTTTTTGAGATGTGACCTGAGTTGGGTCTGGGAGGAAGCCAGGGAATCTCTGAGATAATAAGGAGAAAAGAACATCTTTCAGACATGAGGATCACTCTTGTGAAAGAAGATAGAGAGTTGTGCAGAGGAACAGTGAGTAGGTTAGACCAGAATGGAGAAAGAGAACAATATAAAAATAATAGTGGGCAGAAAGTGAAGAGACATATTATGGAGGATTTTAAATGCCAGCCTGAAAATTTTATGCTTTTTGAGGGAGGGAGTGGTGCTTATAGGGTCAGATTTAGGTTTTAGGAATCTCAACTTTATAGCTATGTGAAGAATAAGTTAAAGAAGTTTGAGTTTACTCTTGAGGCAGGAAAACCAATTAAGAGGTCAAGTCCAGATTTATAGGTTAGAGGACTGAAGACAAATAGGGGCTATGGGAGTGGAAAGGAGGGGAAAATCACATTGATTGTAAGAACAGAGTGACTGGTAGATGACTTGGCACTATTTGCTTTTAAGCCATACATTTAACTCTTTAATAAGTCTAAAACTATGGAGAGAAGAACTTTCACACATAGGACCCATAGCATGAATGCTCTTCTGAATAGTAAATAGGACTTCCCACTGTTTGAGGTCCATGTACAATTCAAAAAGTCAGTGTTTCTGGTGAACAGATTTTTTTTCCCATGGTACAAGACAAATACTCTGAAACGGTTCCAAAGCTCTGTATAAACTATGGCATGGGAGATGAAGAGGATTTATAAGCAGAGAACTCCCTTGAACAGAAGCCAATCTCCCTTCCTCCCCATTCCCAACTCAAATAATTTTTGAGCAGTGTTGCAATGGAGAAAATTGCCTTGTGGAAATCTAGTTCTAGAACAAATAGTTTGCAAGTATTGTATATATGAGTAAACTATATATAGCACATCTAAAGGAGGGTTACAAAGACAGAAGAGGTCATTCTGGGCTATATAATGAGTATTAGATAATTATAATTAGATAAATTAGAAGATCTAAAAAGTCCCTCACAGCTCTACATCCTGTGATTTTTATGATTCTTCATCTTAATCTGAACATTTATTTTCTAGATGAAGAAATTAAAGCTCAGAGAGTTTTATTAACTTGCCTAAGGTCACATTTCTTGTGACCGGAGGGCCCAGGACTCACAAATGCAGACTATTCTAATTCTTATTATCAAAAGAATCCATCCATACCATATTACCTCTCATCAATAAACTTTATGTAATATTACATAGAAATAACTTGTGTCGTAAACAGATTTTGATTCAGATACATTTTTTTAAAGTTTTATTTTGTTTCCTGAGGCTGGGGTTAAGTGACTTGCCCAGGGGCACACAGCTAGGAAGTGTTAAGTGTCTGAGACCAGAATTCAAGGCTGGTGCTCTACCCACTGCGCCACCTAGCTGCCCCCAGATACATTTTTAAAAAATAATTTTCCTTCTATTACATGTAAACAAAATGTTTTAACATTCTTCTTTAAAAATTTGAGCTTCTATGGAGGTGAAGTTAAGGCAGGCACTCATCTAAACTTTCCCAAATTCCCCTCCAAACAATAATAAAACAATGCCTCAAAGTTAATTCTTGAGCAGTAGAACTAACAATGGGACGAGAGGAAACAATTTTTCCATCCCAAGATAACTAAAAGGTTAACAAAAAAGATCGTTATTATTTGGGTGAAAGTGAAGCACATTTCAGAACAGGTTACCACCCAGAAATCAGCAGCAATCTTTTGCTGCATTAGAATCACATAAAAGCCAAGAAATCAGCTGGAAGAATGAGCAAACATTGAAAAAGAACCTGGTCATAGAAATTTACTATGGTGACAGAGAAAATCAAAAGACAAACTCAGGGGAAGACAATGAGATCAAAGCAACTACATGGAAAGAAAAATGTGAATTAGTCTCATGACTAAAAAAAAAAAAAAAAAAAGAATTCCTGGAAGATCTTCAAAAATATTTTAAAAATCAAACAAGAGAGGAAGAGGCAAATGGGGAAAAGAAATGGAAATGTTTCAAGAAAAGAGTCAACAGCTTTAGTAAAAGAGACACAAAATATTAAAGAAAACAGGACCTTAAAAAAAAACAGAAAAAAGTTATATTAATATTAAACATTTATAGATCAAATGGCATAGTATCCAATTACTTAAAGGAAACATTAAATGAGTTATGAGTAAATGAGCAGTAAACCCATACTAGTAGAGGATTTCAACTTGAAAAATAGAAAAAGATACAAAATTAATTTTTAAAAAATAACTTAAAACTTAGAATTGGTCAAATGGAAAAGGAAGTACAAAAGCTTATTGAAGACAATAATTTCTTAAAAACTAGAATCGGGAAATTGGAACCTAATGACTCAATGAGACATCAAAAAAACAATAAAACAAAATCCAAAGAATAAAAAAGAGAAAATGTGAGATATTTTGGAAAAACAACTATCTAGGAAAAACAACTGAGCTGGAAAATTGATTAAGGAGAAATTATTTTAAAATTATTGGATCACTTGAAAGCCATGATAAAAAAAGAAGAGCCAGAACACCATATTTCAAGAAATTATCAAGGAAAATTGTCCTGAAATTTAAGAACCAGAGAGTAAAATAAAAATCTAAAGAATCCACTGATCGCCTCCTGAAAGAGATTCCAGAATGAAAACCCCCCAGGAATATTATAACCAAATTTGAGAGCTCACAGGTAAAAGAGAAAATACTGCAAGCAGCCAGAAGCAATTCAAATATCATAGAGCCATATCTGGGACAACACAGGATCTGGCAGCTTCTACATTAAAGAACTAGAAGGGCAAAGGGGCAAGGATTACAACCAAGAATCACTTGCCACGCAAAGCTGAGTATAGCCCTTGGAGGATGGGGTGGGAAATGAACATTTAATGAAAATGGGGACTTTCAAGTATTCCTGATGAAAAGACCAAAGCTGAATAGAAAATTTGATTTTTCAAATACAAGACTCAAAAGAATAAAAGAAAAAGCAAAAGGAAGGAAAAATCAAAAAGGAATCAAAAAGGCTAAACTATTTATATTTCTATGTGGGAAAATAATACTTTTAACTTCTAAGAATTATCTCATTATTAGAGCAGTTAGAAGTATAAAGAGAGAGTATGTATCTAAGTTAAATATTGTAGGATTTTTATCTAAAACACAAAATTAAGGAGGGGGAAAGAGGAATGCACAGGGAGAAGTGAAAAGTGAGAAGAAGAATGAAATAAATTATCTCCATAAGATAAGTACAAAAGAACTTTTACAATAAAGGTGAATATAGTGGGGTGATGGACAACATTTGAACCTTGCTTTAATCAGAATTGACTTAAAGAGGAACTAGTACATACACCAAGTTGAACATAGAAATCGATCTTAACAAGTAGGAGGGGAAGAGGGGCTGAAGGGGGGCTGATATAAGGGGAAGTGGATTGGGGGAAGCAATGATCAGAAGCATAACAGTTTTAAGGAGAGACAGGGTTAAAAGAGAGGGATAGGTGAATGGGGAAAAGTAGAATGGAGGGAAATAATCATAATCATAATTATGAATATGAATGAGATGTACTCACTCATAAAAAGGAAGTAGATAACAGAGTGGATTAAAAAATCAAATTCTGAAATATGTTATTTACAAAAAAATATATATAGAAACACACACAGAGTAAAGATAAAGAGCTATATCATGCTGCAACTGAAGTAAAAAAAATAGTAGGGGTATCAAACATGATCTCAGACAAAGCAAAAGCAAAAAAAAGATCTGGTTAAAAATATAAGCATGGAAACTATATTTTGCTAAAAGGTGCCAGAGACAATAAAGTTATATCAATATTAAACATTTATACATCAAATGGCATAACATCCAATTACTTAAAGGAAACATTAAATGAGTTATTAAGAGTAAATAAGCAGTAAACTCATACTATATAGGATTTGAACTTGTCTCTTTTCAGAACTAGGTAAATCTAACAAAAAGAGAAATAAAAAATAAATTAAGGGGAAAAGTAAAGTTCTGGAAAAGTTAGAGATGATAGACTTCTGGAGAAAATTAAGTGGGAATAGAAAGGAATTTATCTTTTTCTCAGAACTTAGCACCTACACAAAAAATGGCCATTATTAGGGCATAAAAACATCACAACCAAATACAGAAAGGCAGAAATATTAAATGCATCTTTTCCAGATCATAATGTACCAAAATAATTTTCAATAAAGGATGTGGAGGCAGATTAAAAATTCATTGAAAAGTAAATATTCTATTCCTAAAGAAGGGGTGGATCAAAGAACAAATCATAGGAACAATAAAAAAATTCTTTTTTATTAGTATTTTATTTTTCCAAATACATGCAAAGATAGTTTTCAACATTTGACATGTAGAAGGGGGGAGAGGGAGAAAGAAAGGAAGAGAGAGAGAGAGAGAGAGAGAGAGAGAGAGAGAGAGAGAGAGAGAGAGAGAGAGAGAGAGAGAGAAGGAGAAAGAGAAATCAACTCATATATTTCTTGAGCAAAATCTCAGATAATACTAAGAATGAAGACATGCCTGCGATGGTCTAAAAATAATCTGATACTTAATATTCAATGTTCCTTTTTTCTATCACCCCACCATCATCATTGGGAAAGAACTCAGTTACAAAAGACTAGGAACATTTTTTTTTATTTTTTTCTTGATTCATGCATTGCTATGACCAAGAAATTCATCACTTAGTCAAACAAGGTAATGAGTCTTGAACAATAGGTACACTTTGGGAGTTACTAGAATTTCATTCAATAGAATTCAGAGTAATTCAAGGTGTTGTAGTGAGTAGATTAAAAGGAGCAAGATTCCTCATTCCCTTTCTATTTTCTTTCCTCAACAAAAAAAACTACAGAGGAACTATTTAGCTCATTCCCCACTTCCCATACTCACATAAAAACCAATCAAAAATGTTAAATAAGCAAAGCAAAAAAATACGTTAAAAAAATCACTGAATCCTTCAAAATATTATAAAACATGTAGATTCAAGCAACAGACCTAGAATATAGAGCATGATTTAGCAATAGAGATTATCATTATCCCAGAGGGCTCAGGAAAAAAAATCTGATCATTATGTTTCTAAATATCATCCAAGAAAAATTCTCACAATTGGTGACATGAAAAGAAGAAGAATCTGTGATAGCCCACAAAAAAAAGACATAGTCTATGTAGATATATGAGTGTTAACTCTCACAACTCAAGAAAAAAGTATTTCAGATGAAGAAGTCATTTGTCTAATTGGGGAAAAATGGATCATAGAAGACTATTTAAGGAGGACAAGTGATCATTACAGAAAATTGAATACATTATTTTGAAAAGTAATACTCAAAGGATATCATCTGAGAAGTCTCTACTTTGTGAATTTATTATGCATTATGAAGACCAGAGATGGATATTTGAGAACCAAACAGGTTTTGAAAATTTTATAGAGAAACACATCTACTTCAAGGAAATCTGTAAACATTGGACAATACTCCCAGCCAAAAAGAAGTTTAAAATAGCCAAAATAAAAGTTATTAACAAAATGTAAAAATCCTTGGACCATTTTAGTGGCTAAATTTCAAAAGGTTTCCAAAAGGTGTTTCAGAGAAAGGGGGAAGGAGGAGCGATGCAAAAAAGGATAGGAAAATAATCCCAAAATAAAGCTTTGCAGTTGCTTATTAGAATAATCTATAATCCTATAAAAAGAAGTGTTTTATTAGAATGGTCATCATTTTGGGGGGAAATTAAGGGGAAAATGTATTGTTTTCTTGTATTTATCCTGCATGTATTTTGTATATATCTATTTACACATTTATTTACATACTATTACATAAACATACACATTCTCTTGCCCTTTAGAATATAAGATCTTTGAGGGCAGGGATTTTTTTTTTCTTTTTCTTTGAATCCACAGAGCATAGAAAAGTGCCTGGTACACGTACACACTGAGTGTTTAATAAATGTTTGTTGATTAACTGGCTAACTAGAATGAGTAAAGAAATAATAAATGAAATAATTATCAATAGTATTAAATATAAATGGACTAAAGACTCAAAGACTGATTTAAGAACAGAATCTAATATTACAATGATTACATAAACTTATTTAATTTAGAAATATCAAAAATAAATAGGCCAAAAAGTTCATCTAAATTTTATCATGCACTGCAAAAACCACAAAGAATAAGAGGGACACGAATTATATTAGACAAACTTGAATTTAAATCTAAAAGTGTTTTGGAAAGTCCTAATCCTGACTGCTTTAGAAAAAGGAAAGTGGTGGACTGAGGTGGTCATACATATTTAAATTTGCACTACTCAAAGTTATAATTATGTAAAATATGGTAACTTGTTCAACAATATGCAATATGAATTAAAATATGAAACCATTTTGCACTAATTTGGATCTACCCATATAAGTTAGGGGATGTACATAATGTGAGATTTACAAAAAGCCTTAATGACTAATGAATTAGTTTTCTTTTTTATGTAATAGCTTTTTATTTTCAAAATATATGCAAAGATAGTTTTCAACATTCACCTTTGCAAAACTTTGCATTTCAAATTTTTCTTCCTCTGTTCCTCCCACCCTCTCCCCAGACAGCAAACAATCTAATATATGTTACACATGTGCATTTCTTCCATACATATTTTCACATGTGTTATGCTGCACAATAAAAGTCAGATCAAAAAGAAAAAAAAATGAGAAAGGGAATAAAAGCAAGGAAACAACAACATAAAGGTGAAAATATTATGTTTTGATGCATATTCAGTCTCCATAGTTCTCTCTCTGGATGCAGACGATTTTCTCCATCACCAGTCTATTGGAATTGGCCTGAATTACCTCATTGTTGAAAAGAGCCATATCCATCAGAACTGATATCACATAATCTTGTTGCTGTGTACAATGTTCTCTTGGTTCTACTCATTTCATGAATGATCTTTCTATGATTTAGATTTACTTTACCTTCTTTTAATTAAACTTTGTCAAATTATTAGTTTCGCTCTGTAAGGAATCTTAAGAGTTTATTTAGATCATGAGTTCTTAATCTTTTTTAATATTATGGTCCCCCTTTGGTAGCATCCTTATCAGAAGAATGTTTTTAATACAAAGAATGATGAAGGAACCTAATTATATTAAAAATACTATTTTCACTGTATTTTTGGTTTTTTTCTTTCTCATGCTTTTCCTCTCCAAGAGAACATATATCAAATTGCTTGCTGTACTAAGGAGAGAAAAAATGAAAAGCAAAATCTTATAAAAGTATATGTTGAAAATTAAAACTAAAATAATATATTTCTTTAAATACTAGAAAAGGGGAAGATTCTGGGAAGATGGCAGAATAGGTTGGTATATTTCAAGCTCTTCTTATTTACCCCACAAAAATCAAGATGACCTGCGACAGAACAGGGGGTCCTCCTCTTATAACTTCACAGGATCTGAATACCCTGTACTGGGATTAACCTGTCTGAAGTGCTAACACCCCGGGTTAGCTCTGCAGAAACATCCAGTGGGAACCCCTTGGGCTAGCTGGGTTTGGGGGAGCCTCAGCAGGAACCACAGAAACTTTCACCTCCTGGACTGTTTGTTTAGTAGGAATTTGAGTCCTGAAAGGCAGTGAACCTCAGCTGTTTGGGAACACCAGGCCCAGTTGTGTTGTTGAAACATGACCCTGGGCGAGAAGGAACCCACACCAAGTGGTAGAGGGGCAGTAGGACAGGGACGCTGCAGGCTGTGGGCACTTGCTGGAGGGCAGAGCTCTTGGTCTGGGATTCCAGGTCAGAAAGGAGAGCTGAAAAGAAACTTGAGGCACCATCCTTTCATTTGTGGTGCTTATATTAATAACTCTCATTAAAAAAAATAATGAATTGGCAAAGAAGAAAGAACCCCACCATTGAAGCATATTATGGAAACAGGGAACACCTGGGTTCATCTTTAAAGGAGGACACTTTACTAAAAAAGTTTCTAGCCCAAAGAATAATGTGAAATGGCTCCCTGCTCAGAGAGAATTTATAGAACTCAAAAAAGAATTTAAAAATCAAATGAGAGACATTGAGGAAAAACTAAAAAATAAAAACTATCCAAGTAAAACAAGAAGATAATGAAAAAAAAGTTAACCAACTAGAAAATGATGTAAAAGTCTCAAAGACGAAAATAATTCTTTGAAAAACAGAATTGGGCAAGGGGAAAGCAATGAAGCTATGAAAGATTAAGAAATAACAAAACACATTATAAAGAATCAGAAAATAGAATAGAATGAGAAACATCTTGTAAGAAAAAATGAAAGATCTGGAGAACAGATCAAGATGAGAAAATATAAGAATAATTGGACTTTCAGAAAGTTGTGACCAGAGAGAGAATCTTGACAGAATAATGCAGGAAATAATCTAAGAAAATTGTCCTGGAGTGATAGAACATGAAATGAAAGTAGAAATAGGAAAAAAAATCTATCAATGACCACCTCAAAGAGATCCTTTGTGGAAAACACACAGGTATATTATTGCCAAATTTAGAAAACTCCAAATCAAAGGGAAAATTTTGCAAGAAACAAGAAAAAAACAATTCAAATATACTGGAGCTACAATTAGAATTGTACAAGACTTATCAGCAGCTATAATAAAAGACTGTCCTAGAATCATATCTACCAACAATCAAAAGAAATAGGCCTACTATATCCAGCAAAATTATCTAAAATTTTGAATGAGAAAAAATAAACTGCAATGAACTTGCAGCTTTTCAGGACTTTCTATCAGCCAAACCCAAGCTTAACAGAAAATTTAGCATATAAAAGCCAATATCAAAGATCAATTTTAATGAACTCAACATGGATAAATTGTTTAAACATGGAAAAATTGTTTATTATTTTTGTATGGGAAATGTATGTTATATGTTTAAGATTCACACCAATAACAGGGTACCTCAAAAGAAATATTGGTAGAGTCAATGTAAAAACAATAATCATTATACAAGTAAGGTACAGAGGAAGAATAGACAGAGACATTAGAGGGGGAAGGAGGGCTCATAGTTCTAAAAACCTACTCACATCAGGAATGTGTTTAATAGGCAAGACTATATATATATATATATATATATATATATATATATATATATATATATATATATATATATATACATCTTGAAGGATATAACATCCTCCAAAATCTATAAAGAAATAAAGGGGAAAGGATTCGGGAATGGAGAAGCAAAAAGTGAAGGTAGAAAACAAGAGAAGGATCCCTGGGTTAGGGGAGGTTGAGTAATAGCAAGGCAAATTATGGAGCAAAATTCAATTAAAGAGTCAACAGATAGGAATGACATGTGTGTATATGAGGTATGTGTGTGTGAGTGTGTGTATGTATGTATATATCTATATATGTATACATAAATATAACTTTTCTTAACTATAGCCTGCTTGGGAGTGGTGGGGGGAATGTAAGGGGAGGAAAAGAATAAAGTAAATAAGGTGCTTAGCAGAGAAGCAAAGAACAATTTACAAGAAAGTAAAGGAAAAATATACATTTATGAATATAATTTCTTCTAATAACATATATACTTTTTTGATCTGGTAATTTGATCTTTATTTTGTTTTGTTTTCCTTTTCTGTTTTTCTTTTTGTTTTTTCAAATAAAATTCATTTTTTTAAAAATGGAAAAATATTGTAAAAAAAGAATGAAAAAAAAAAAGTTCATGCACACTATGTTAGTAATTCCTGATCTAGACCAATTCCCTCACTTTATACATAAAGTTGCTAAGTCCCAGAGAGTTTGAGTGACTTGCGTAAAGAGAGCTAGGATTCAAACATAGATAAAATGATGAAAAATTGGTTATCCTCTCCAATGAATACTATGAATTAGTTGTTTCTAAATAGGAAAAGTCTTGGTAATACTAAAGTTGTGAATACACACACACACACACACACACACACACACACAAATATACATACTATATACCTGTTGTTTCATTGATGTAGGACAATTGAGAATACTGCCTCTACTAATATAGCCACCTTTCTAACTTACAGGTATGAAGTGATGTGTATCTACATGAGTGATGGTCATTTTAATTCTTTAGAGAATGTC
Organism: Sminthopsis crassicaudata; assembly: GCF_048593235.1. Lineage (NCBI taxonomy): Eukaryota > Metazoa > Chordata > Mammalia > Dasyuromorphia > Dasyuridae > Sminthopsis > Sminthopsis crassicaudata. The sequence continues at coordinate 59,487,024 of NC_133621.1, forward strand.
ATTGTTATAGAATCATAGACTGAGAACTGTAAGGTGACTTGGAGGCCATCTCTGTCCTCTCATTTATAGATGAGGAAATTGACTCCTATGGTAATTTATGCAAGGTCAAAAAGAGTAAGCATCAAAAATAGGATTTAACTTTTATTTATTTATTTGTTTGTTTGTTTGTTTGTTTGTTTATTTATTTGCTGAGGCAATTGTGGTTAAGTGACTTGCCCAGAGTCATACAGCTAGGAAGTGTTAAGTGGTCTGAGGGGATTTAACATTTCTAAAGCTCTACTCTTTCCATTGAACAATGCTGCCTCCCATGATTAATGGGCACATAGTAGTAGTAAAACATTAGTACTAAAAATTGGCCTTTTGTTTCTGGGAGAAGTTTTTGGTCATTAAGGATGATTTGCAATTTTCAGCCTGCTCTCCTTCTTTAATCCTGAATCTGATTTGTTGTTGATTTGTACTCTTTGTACCAGATAGTACACATTCACACATATTCACGTACCACCCACATACACACATAAAAGAGTTACAGATTTTCCATTTACCAGCATATGTAGTCCTTTTTCCGTCTACTAGTTTTTCCTTATAGGGATTATTAGACCAAAGAGATCTCATCCAAGAGATTCTGTAGTGTCCTCAGATTTTATGGAACCAGCACAATATCATGAGCAAGCAGTAGAATCTGGATAATCTCACCATCTCTATGGAATCCATCTTCTTTTCTGAATCTCCCTCATGATCATGTGAAACACTTTTCGTGAGCATGACTGTTTTATGTTTTGTCTGATATTAAAGACAAATGTCTTTCAAAGAATTCTGAATACTTCTGATGCATTCTGAAGACAATGTGTTGGAAGAGAAGGTCGTTTTTATTTTACTGAATCTAATAATTAAGAAAACAAACAGAAAGCATGATGAGGTCTTATATCTCTCAGTCAATTGTCTGATGTGACTTATTGTATAGCATTACTTTTGAAAGTTTACCTTTCAATTTTAGAGAGGCCTAAACTGATGCTAAGTGAAATGAGCAAAATCAAGAGATCATTATATATGACAATAACAAGACTATATGATGATCGATTCTGATGGACGTGGCTCTCTTCACCAATGAGATGATTCAACCAGTTCCAATTGTTCAGTGATGAAGAGAGCCATCTACATGCAGAGAGAGGCCTATGGGGACTGAATGTGGACTACAACATAGTATTTTCACTCTTTCTATTGATGTTTGCTTGCATTTTGTTTTCTTTCTCAGGTTTTTTTCCTTCTTGATCCAATTTTTCTTGTGCAACAAGATAACTGTATAAATACATATACATATATTGGATTTAACATATATTTTAATATACTTAACATGTATTAGACTACCTGGAATCTAGGGAAGGAGTAGGAGAAAGGAGGGAAAAATTTGGAACATTAAAGTGTTGCAAAGGTCAATGTTGAAAAATTATCCATGCATGTGTTTTGTAAATAAAAGCTTTAATAAAATAAAAAAGAAAGTGCACCTGTCCTGTGGTAATGCCCATTTTGTTTTTGTAGAATGGAATTGATGAAGCGATAGAATCCTTGGACTAATCACAAAGATATTACTGCAAATCTAACTCTGGGAGAGTCAACTAAATCCTGTTTGCTTCAATTTTCTCATCTGTAAAATGAATTGAAAAAGGAAATGGTAGATCACTCCAGTAGCTTTGCCAAGAAAATCTCCAAAGGAGTGATGACTTGAAAAAGATTATGCCACAACAACAGTTGGAAAGGTATCTATCTAGGTTGGTAGTTTCTGATTTCCTGAATCATCTTTTTTTCAGGATTAATAAAATCTGATTTCTGAGTATTCCCTTTTGGCTCACTCTCATAACCGACAGCAAGGATTTCTCTGTGCACACTCCGTTGATTCCGGCTGCTTTCTCTGTCTTTGTTCTGCCTGGTTTTGGCGGAATATAAGCTACTCTTTCTATCAGTTTGACATTGAAGGGAGGAGCCGCAAGACCCTGGGCTGCATTGACTCTGAGATTTTGTTTTGTTTTGTTTTGTTTTGAAGGACAGGGGACATAGGCGCAAGTTGGTGCCTCCTTTGGAGAACACGATGGCGAGTAAACAAGAGAGGAATAAAGGGGCTGTTGAGTATCAGCGAGGAGGTCATAAACAACCGCTATTATTACAAAATTGTACAAAGAACAATCACCGGGAGGTGCATTACTTAGCACAAATTAACCGCTCCTTTTCCGAGGGTTTCAGTGTGTGTACTAAGATAGGATGGGGATGACTCTTAGGAGAAACTGGGATATAGGAGGGGACAGAGCCCTGACAATTGTCGAGGGCTACCAGGGGACGCAAAGCGTTTTATAAAGCGCAGTGGAAGTCAGGTTGGCCGTGGGGCTGTTGTGTTTAAAGTTGTTCACCCACTGGAGCCGGTTGTTAAAATGCGATGTGAAAAGGACGGCCCTCTGAGCCTATCATTCTTATTAAAAGGAAACCAGGGTTTATTCAATCTTTGAAAAAGGAGAGAAGAGCAGCGGGCATTAGCTCGCGCCTCGCAGCCACAGGAGCTGGTCCAAGCGCCAAGGGATGCGTTGCCATAGGATGCAATGGGATGCGATGCTCGCTCCCAGCAAGGCGGGGCAGGGGGCGGGACGTAGGCCTATCGAGGGGAGGCGCATGCGCCGAATGCGTCTCCTAGCAACTGAAAACAACCGGAACCCCAAGCCTGGAGGAGTGAGGGAGGGAACGGGAGGGAACAGGAGGGAGCTTGATTGAGGGTCGGTTGATCACTGTTCACAAGAGAGGTAAGGGCCAAGGCTGGGCCGGAAGGGGGAGCTTGAAGGCAGCATAGAGGGCCTGAGGGCAGGTGGAATCCCTGGAGCCCCGAGTTGGTGGGGCCAGACCCGGTATTATGAGGGGACCCCTTGCCCTTATCCCCCCACTTACTCAGTGCTCACCTGTTCCGGAGTCCTGCCTGGCTAGATTGGTTTTTGTATTTTTCTTTATCCCTCCACCTCTTTTTTCTTTCTCCCTTCCTTTTCTAACGCTTTCCCTCCCTCTTCTTTCCCCTTCTCTCTCTCTCTCCCTCTAAGTCATTGTCCCCTTTCCTCCTCCTTCCCCCTTCTTTCCTTTCTCAACGCCTTTTCTTTACCCCCTTCTTTCTCCCGCTAACAACTCCCCCCCTTTCCTTTTTTCAGTGCCTCTTCTTTCACCACTTTTTTCCCCTCTTCCTTTCTCTGAATTCCTTTTTCTTTCTTAACTATTCCTCTCCCCTCCTTTTTCATCGTTTTTTCCTTCATTTCCCCTTTCCTCTTCTCCCTTCACCTCTTCACCCTCTTTCTCACCCTTCTCTTTCCTAGTACTTGCCTTTCTGTCTCCCTTCTCCTTTCCTTCTACCTCTTCTATTCCCTTCATCCCTGTCTTTCTTCTTGCCCTATATAGTAACCAGCCAATTTTCTCATCTGTAAAATGAGTTGAAAAAGGAAATGGTAGATCACTCCAGTAGCTTTGCCAAGAAAATCTCAGATTCAGATACTAACTATAAGACTTATAAACAAATCCTTTAAAATCTCAAATGCCCTCAGGCAATTCTCCAAGACTATAAGGGACGGACTGGGTGGGAAGTTTTCTAGATACACTTCAGGAATTTCCATTTATGACACTTCTACAAGCCTAAAACAGATCGGTTTCCCCACTCCTTCTCTTTAAAAAAAAAAAAAAAAAGGGATCATCGAATTCCTCCCAGCTTATAAGCATTAGAAAGAATAAACAAAGAAGGGAAGGGAGAAGAAAGCATGGCCATAAAAGGGAGTTAGAAGCCTCAAATAGAAGTTATTTTAAAGTTACCTAAGTCCAAATCAGAATAGAGGCACATTATGAGTAAAGAATAGAAAGCCAACCTCAGAATCAGGAAAATTGGCCTCCAGCCCCACCAATACATAGTAATTATAAGACCCCGGCCAGTCAATCAAGTGCTCAAGGAGGCAACTCTTTAAAACTATAGAGAAAATACTAACTTGTACCATAATCATGTATGTTTCCTCATGGGTGTTAAGATTCCATCCTAAATCTGTCTTGTCTTCTCCTCCTTCACTCTTTCTCTTCTATATTTCTTCTTTCCTATTTCCATTATTTTCTGTTTATCTTTGTCTCAGTCTCTCCAGGTCTCTCTCCCCACCTCCTACTTCCCCAAAGCTCCCATTGGTTTGAGTTTGCTAAATGTTCCATACATGTCTTCCTTCTTTCCAAACTTCTTCCCAGGTTTACTACCTCAGAATTATCTTGGATTCTTATTCTCTCTTACCCCACATATCCCATCAAATGTTATTTCTGCCATCTTGCATCTGATCCCTTCAGGACAGGGCTACCTGTTGCCTTAATTCTATTCTTCTAAATTATTATTACATCCTCTGTGTTTCCAATCTTTCATCCTTGATTTATTTTACATAGTGCTACCAAAGACATTTTTCCCTGAATGCACATTTGACTCTGTGACTCCCCTTCTTAGTCAACTTCCAGTACTTTCCTGTTTTCTCAAGGATCCAGTCTAAATCCTTCTATTTAGCTTTTAAAGTCTTATATAACCAGACCCAACCTATCTTAATGGCCTTATTGGCCACCCCCTGTAAATACAGACAAAGAAGACATTTTGTCTAATTCTTACATAGAACACTCCGTTTTCTTCTCTATGGCCATGTACTGGTTTTTCCTTTTGCCTAGAATGTACTCTTCTTACTCTTTTGGAGAATTCTTCTTTTCATGAAGTACCTCAGGCAACACCATCTGCATGAAGCCATTCTGATCCTTCCCAACTCCTAGTATCCTCCTTTGCCCAGCTAATGTATTTAAATACTGTATAGGTGTAAGTGTGTGTATACACATATATACATGCACACAATATACATCCTTATGTAATACATATAATTTGCATTTATTCATCTTATATTTGTCTTGCACACATTTTATATGTACTTCTCCACTAAAGCATAAAAATATGGAGTGATTCTTTAATTCTTTGTATTTGTATACCTAGTCCCCAGAATAGTGTCTGGCATAACATATTAGGCATTTAATACTTGATTGATTGATTAGTAGAGGGTCTGTCTTCACAATTTCTCTATAACAATGAAATCATGGGTCCCAATTCATGTCCAAAACAAAATATGATGGTAGAACTCCCAAAGTTGTTACTCTCTTCTTTGTGGAACTTCTTTTTTATTTATTACTACAAATCATTAATACTGAAATAAGAAAAATAGGTGCTAAGAGTTAGCATTAGAAGTTCCAAATATATATGTCTACTGCCCTCAGTTCTCTGTTTCCAAATCCAATGCACTTGCCAGAAAAGAGTCTAGGAAAGAGGGAGGACTTGTAAACCCTGGCTGAGAGCCCAGGCAAATCCCGTCTCAGAGGCTCTGGGGAAGAAAAAGGTCTAAGGATTCAGTGGAAGCCAGGGTTTAATTTACTGTTGTCAGAGTGGCCTTCTAAATTTAAGGCCCTGGGGATAGGGTGTGGAATGTGGGAGGGGGAGGTGTGCTCTAAAGGATTAATAATGGGAGGGAGTTGGAGGGAGGCTCAGGATTTTAAGGATTTTTTTTTTTTTTGCCTCACTGGCCTTCAATCCCTCAACATCATTGATTAGGAATCTATGTGCCAGTAACTGTGCTAAGTGCTGGAAAAACATAGAAACCATTGGAAACCAGGTAGCACAATTATTTGCAGAATTGCTTCTCACGTGTTGTGCAAAAAGAAAAATTTATTAGGATCACTGAATTTATAGGAGACAGCAATTTTTATTAGTTCATTAAATTATCTATATATAAATTGTATATCTATATATAAATTGTAAAAAGTCATAGTTTCATATACATTCCTATTTCTTGTGTTTTGCAAATAGAAACAATTGTATTTGTTTGATTGTTAAGTAGGACTTTTTTCCTAAAGATTTTATGACCTACATCAGGGCTTCTTAAACTTTTCCCAACTCATGATCCTTTTTTACCTAAGAAATTTTTATGTAACCCCAAGTATACAGGTATATAAAATTGTATACAAATTAAACATTTACTGATAATCATGATTTCACAATGACCACATTCAGTTTCCATATGGCATCAGAAGCTAGGGCCTAAATGGCTTGTTAAGGTCTTATCCCAAGCTCAGTGTCTAGCACATGGTGGGCACTTAAATTCTCCTTGACTGATTCCCATCTGACACACAGCTACTGGCTTATTTCAGGACGTTATCTACTTTTCTCTTGATTATTCCCATAGCCTCTTATGTGGTCTTCTTTCCTCAAGTCTTTCCCCACTCTAGTCCATCCAATACATCCAACACAGCCAAAGGAATTTTTGCTGAATATCAATCTGACTTGCTTTCCTACGTAATTCTGGTATTCCCTACCTTGAGAACAAAATACAAACCCCTTTCTTTAGTTTTTAAAAGTACCAGGTTGCCTAATTTTTCTAATTTTATTATCTATTGTTTCTTCTCTGGCACTCTGGAATTCAGCCATTTGATCCATCCTTTCTAACGTCTAATCTTTCATCTATCATAGCCAGGTCTGGAGTGTATAGTCTCTTCTCCCCCTCACAGAACCTTGCTTCTTCACCTTCAACACTAAATTTTTGCTGATCCTCCAACTCTTAGTACCTTTCCTCTCAATCCAGCTTCTTAAAAAAGAAGTATTTATTTTGTATTTATATTTTGTTTATTATATTTTTATATTTTGCATTTTGTGGGGTTTTTGTATTTTGTATTTATTCTTTTAATATGTTTATAGATATACTTCTTACTTTCTTTGTTAGAATGTGAATTTCTTGTCAGTACAGATTATTTAATTTTTTTTGCATCTACATCCTAAACATATACCATAATCCCTGGCACATAGTAGGTAATAATAAGGGTTAACTTTTGATTGATTGAATACAATTGAATAATAGAATATATATATAGAGAGAGAGTTCCTGTTTATAGAGGCTTGAACACAACCATCCTGTGAGGATAGTAGTACAAATGTTATTATCTTTATTTTATGCATGAGAACCTAAAAGCCTTCTTAAATGATCTGTTAATGATTACACATCTGATTAACACATGAAACAGAATATAAAGCCCAACTTATCCTACAACCTGTGACGAATTTTTAATCCATGACAATTTTATATATATATCTATATATATACATATATATATATATATATTTTAAATTATGCTGTAAAGAGCTTGTGATCTCTGCTGATTGAAAGAGTACCTACATCAATAAAATTACAAGTTCTTGACACATAGTTTTCATTTAACAAAATGAACATCTTTGTTTTGTCAGCACCATATATGATTATGCAGAATAGAAAAAAGGGCAGGTTATGATTTCAAAAGATTTCAGAATTAACTTCTCTATTTCATGAAAGAGCAATTCCCACAAAGTAATTTTGATCAGTCTTTAAAATGAAACACACACACACACACACACACACACACACACACACACACACACACACACAGAGACAGAGACATAGAAAGGCTGAAGACAAAGAGACAGAAGAGAAATATCCTGGATTAGTGCCATAAAACACTTAATTCTGCTGCTATTTAGTCATCCTTTATCAGAGAATCAGTCATTGGTTTTTTTAAGCATCATTACTGCCTACATTTCACAAGCATAGTCAGGGCTTTTCAACATCATTCTTAATAAACCCATGAAATATAAACTCTGTAATAGGAATAGTAAGTAATTGAGAGAAAATAAGAGTAATTTTTTTTTGTCTATCCTTTTAGAATGGGTAAAAAAATAAAAAAGGAAGTAGAACCTCCTCCTAAGGATGTGGTAAGTTTTTTGGTTTGCAATATATTGTAAGAAATTTAATTTGATAGTACTTTGACTATTGATTTTTTGATAACTCTTATCTGAAAAAGGGACCTTGGAGGCAATATAAACTTTACAGTTATATACAGGGAGATACATATTATTTAAATCCAAAGTCTGGCTAATGTGCAATTATCCAGTTCTAATATAATGTTATATCTTGGAACAGAAATTTGAAGTATTGTGATGATTTAATTACAAGATTAGAGACCCACAATTATTTTCATTTCAATGATATGAATGATATATCAGGTTAATGAGTAAGCTTTTTTAGTTCTTTGAAATATTTAGCCAGAATTTGAACTACAATTATTTTATGTGAAGAAAGTGGTCCAAAATTAGATCAGTTATCTGGATATCAGAAAGATTACATTATTTACATAGAATTTTGAAGTATATAAATGCTTCACCACTACTACATCATTTGGCTATTTTCTACTACACAGGACATATCCACTGATGTCTCTTTCAAAAAAAAAAAAAGTTTTCTTTTTTTAAGATGGAAAACAACTAAAAGATTTCTTTTTTCAAAGCTAGAGGGAATGCCCTAGGCTGCTAAAGTTTCAAATTTGACACCTGTAAAGAGGCAAATATGAATAAAACATGAAATAAAAACCTCTTTGTGAAACAGCCATAAATAAGATTTTCTTCTTTTAAAAGAAACAGGATTGTAGGCCATAATTAATATAATGTTAGTTGGAAAAACTCTTAGTGGTCATCTAACCCAATCTCCCATTCACCTTAGGAATTTTTTTTCTTCATAAGTAATCATGAAGAATATGAATGATGGAGAACTCCTTAGTTCTTTTTGTTCCCTCTGGAGTTAGGAGAAAAATCATGAACTATTTTAAAATGGTCATCATAGGATAAATTACTGAAAAGAATTTTAGAGGGTTATTTGGTCCAACATCTCTCATTTGATCTGAAGCCCTCGGAAGGGGAAGTGATCTTCCAAAATCACACAGGCAGAATTGGAAGATAGGTTTTCTGACTGACTCCAAAGTTTCTTATGCATAAAGCTGTCAGTTTCATGTAATTGAAATGACCTATTTTATCCTTTGTAATCACGTTTATCACTTGTTTCCAGAGCTGTGAAAAGTACTTGATTTGGTTTTATTTTTTATTCTGAGATTTTAAAAAATATTAAAATCATTTGTTTATGTTGAGCTTATTGTGTTATATGATATAAAATGTCAATCTAAACATAATTTCTACCAACTCTTCAGTTTTTCCAGCATTTCTTGAAAATAAAATTTTATTCCCATTAGACTGTGAACTCCTTGAGAGAAGGGAGTGTTTCATATTTTACTTCTTTTTGTATCCTCAGTGCTTAACACAGTGCCTGACACATAGCAGGTATTTAATAGATGCAAGCTAACTGATTTATGTTGTTGGAATTATTAAATACTGGGTTGCTGAGTTCACAGTTAAGATAAGAGATGAGGTTGATTTGGGGGAAGAGGAAAATGAAGAAAAAAATCTTTTGTATAAGATAACTTTTAAAAGTCTGATATTTAAAATATGTATCTATACATATAGGTACATTTATAGAATATATATATATATAAGCATATATATATAATATCAAAACACACTAACAATGAAAGTGCTAAAAGGATATGAACAAATTGTTTTGAAAAGAATTACAAGCTGGGGGCAGCTAGGTGGTGTAGTGGATAGAGCATCATCCCTGAAGTCAGGAGGACCTGAGTACAAATCTGGTCTCAGACACTTAACACTTCCTAGCTGTGTGACCCCGGAAAAAAGAAGAAAAAGAAGAATTACAAGTCATTATCAGTCATGTGAAAGGCTGTTCCAAATCACAAATAATAAATATACATCCAAAACAAGCTTTAAAGTTTCACTTCAGATTCAGTAAATTGGCAAAGATAACAAAAGATGGAAATAATGGTGGGGATGTAGGAAGACATGCACACTTAACACACTATGGATTGGTCCAAACATTATGAAAATAAATCTGGAACTATGGTAAGAAAATGAATAAAATATAAATACTCTTTGACTCTACTGCCATATGAAATTTCTTGTGTATACTAAATTATGTATAGCAGTACTATAAGAATTAGAATTAAAATTAATTAGAATTAGAAATAAAATAGATATCCATCTGAGAATAGCTAAACAAATTATCACCCATAAAAAAATATAGCTGAGCTATTGGAAATGGTGAGTATGAAGAATTTGATAAGACATATATGAATTGGTATAAAGCAAAGTAAGAAGGATGAAGAAACAATATACACAGTGATAAGATCAGTGTAAAGAATAATATCAGACATTGAAACTGAATATTGTTAAGTTCAATTATTATGATTTAGTCTGGCCCCAAAGAAGGAATATATTAATTTGGAGGCATATTGGCACTATGGAAGTGGAATAGAGGATATACTTTCAGACTTTATTGACATGTTGATTAATTTTGCTGAACTGTTTTTCTTAATTTTTGTTTGTAATAAAGGCTGGTTTTCTTGGTAAGAGAGAGGAGAGAAACTTTAGAAAATGTAAGCAATGTAAAATATATTAATAAACATTTTTAAAATGGTTATCATGTATCCCCTTAAATCATCTCTTTTTAAGGTTAAATAACCTCATTCCTTATATTAGACAATTTGTTGCCTCTTCACTATCATAATGTTGCAATCTTCCCTGATCATGGCCCTAGAGCTTTAGATAGGGTCTGACCAGTACAGGATAAAAGGGTACTAGTGTATCCTTTCTCTAAATATCATATTTCCTTTAATACAAGCTGACATTGCATTAGATTTGTTAGCGGCCATATCATACCATTCACTTATGCTGAATAGCTTCCTGGAAAATGGTAGCCTAATTTTTAAATCAGAATTCTTTAGGAAGAACTCATTCAGTCTGAGGTTAGACAAGCTGAGGTTTAGACATTCAATCTGGCATTAGACTATGCTTGGAATTAAGATCTGCATATCATAGTCCTTCATAATTAGACATCTTAGAACATGATGATGATGTGTAGTGACATAATGAGCAATTTTGTGACTGGAATAAAATATTACATCTAGAATTTTTATACTTCCCCATATTATGAGGAGGCAAAGTCTTAGAATAGTAACCATACCAGAAATTAGCCTACATTTTATTAGCATTATTATTACATACTTAATAATATTGGTAAAATACCCCAGAAATATACCAAATATGCCTGCAATGCACAGAAGATCTGAGGTAAAAAGAAAGGCATAAATATTTGTTCCTCTTGCTATCTCCTTGTTGGTCATTCTACTGCAGAAATGTCCAAGCAATTTCCATGTAAGAGAAGCTAGTGAGAAGGCGAAGGCAATATAATGCATCTTTTCAAGTTCCCCACTGGAGAAGGAAAGAGCAAACCGCTCCAGTATTTTTTTGCCAAGAGAACTCCAAAAGTTTTAAAAATGTTTATTAATATATGTGATCTTGTGAGGAAGATAAAAATAATTCTTATTTTAGAGATGAGGAAACTGAATCATTTAATGACATGGCTAGAATCCTAGCTAGAAATGTCCAAGGCTGAGAATAGAGCAGGGAAGTGCTGTGGTCCATGATGTCACAAAGATGGACAAGACTGAAAAAACTAAACTGCAACCACAAAGCTCTAGAGGTGTACCTTGCATTTGATATATTTCTTCACAAATTAGAATTTCAAATTGGAAGGAACCTTAGAAACCAAATAGTTGAACCAGTACCTGAATAAGATAGATGTATTTGCCTTAAAATTAAATTTTATTGAGCTCAGGGAAATTCCTTATACCTTACATAGTAGTAAAGGATATCACTGAACATTCTTGATGTGATCTCCAGTCCCTTAGTATTATCCTAGCATATAAACTACCCTTCTGTCTATGCTCTTCCCCCTGGCCCAGGCAATTAGGTTAAATGACTTGCCCAAAATCACACAGCTAGTACCAGTCAAGAATCTGAGGCCAGATCTCAACTCACGTCCTCCTGACTTCAGAGCCAGTGCTTTATACGCTACCCATCTAATTGCCCCTAGCTACCCTCTTCTTAACTACAGTCTTGATACATTGATGAAACAGTTCAACTCCATACCACTAACTACTCTTAGAACAAGACCCATTCCTTGAATAGATCTGCCCTGTGGATTTATGGGAGAACATGAACAAATCAGGGTGAGAAGGCACTGGTAGATTTAGACATTAAAGGTAATTTTAGCCATTATTTAGACTTTACCTAAACTAATCAATTCGATTTTTACAATATATTTCTACTGATCTCTAAATATGTGTTCCATACACATTCATATTAGATAATTTTTCATCTATTTTTCTCCTTTATTAAACTCCCTCTCATTTTTTGAAATAGAGCTTCAAGTCACCAAAATTATTTTATATACCTCTTGATACATTAAATACTATGGAACTCATTAACTTTCCTTGAACTAATTTTAAACTAGTGTCCTGTGAAGAAATTTTATTTCCATTACTGATAACATTTTTACATTTAACATATAAATTGGGTTATTCTTGATTACAAGAGAGATGGCTCCCTATAGAAAGAATAGAGGGGGAGTATATTTTGAGTATCAATAAAAATTAAAATATTTACATGTCTATATTTGAAATTTATAAATTGATAGCTTTTCTAATTATCATAGTTCTTAAAAAATTCTGAGCCTAGCTAGAATACCTCTTTTTTTGGAAGCCTGTTAATAATTTCAGTTCATCATTTATTTAGTACATAGTGTGAAATTATAATCTCACCACATGCTTTTTGATGACTATGGCCTCCTCATGTGAAAGCAGAAGGAATCAGTAATTACAGTTCCATATTATTTGTTTAGTAATGTATCATTCTATTATATCTATCATTTTATTTTCAATTTCCTTAAAATAAAAATTACTATAATATGATAGACTCTGTGGGAGTAGCAGATTTCATGCTGACTTCCTCTGCCCACAACTGTGTGCTGACCCTTATCAAAGTGCAATATTTCTTCACCTTTAACAGTTTTTTTAATACTGCAATTTTCACATCCTTACTTATTTTTTGCTCTTATTCTTTAAGTAAAATGAGACCCTATGGTCTCATACCTCCCTTTTCTCAATCTTTAAAATTATTATTTTGAATGAGTATGTATCCTAAGTACAAATCACTGAAAAAATAGTTATTTTGCTCATATGTATCCTATTTTAAACCAATTTAAAATAGTAAAAGGCAGGTAGATAGCACAGTAGATGAAGTACTGGAATGGAAGTCAGGAATACCCGAGTTCAAATTCGACCTCAGATTCTTAGTAGCTGTGTGAATCTTGGTTATTTAACCTTTGTTTGCCTCAATTCATAGGTGAAAGAAATAACTACTGCAGTATCTTTGCCAAGATAACCCCATGGATAGTATGGTCCACAGAGTTTACAAAGACACATAACTAAAATTTGGAGAAATATTTGTTACCTTGTGTTCTATCTACTATCTCTATTATTAGCCAGTACTTTTGTAATTATCCCATTTTGCCAACTGAGGTCAGATAGACTACATTCAGTCTTAGATTAAAGGGCTCATGGAAATCCAGAAAATTTCCTCCATGAGAATACCCATAATTGAATGACTCCATATTTGAGTCAGCTCATCTGGTGGTGACCAAAGTATCCAATTAGTATTTTGAACATAAACATCTATTACAATATAAAGGAGGATATAAGTGGAACCTAAATCTAAGTCCAGTAGAAAGGAACCAAATTAAAAGCAACAATAATGGAATTTCTGCAACATAGATGAAGAGTTAGAACTTTTTCAGTAAGGACTTCTTTAACATCCTCTCTCAATCTCGGTCTTTCCTGCCTTTGGCTTCTTAAATTATGACTGCCACCCTTGCTCATCTGCAGAGCATCATGAGATTGTCATACCCCCAAATATTGGGTCTTAGGTCAGGCAGAAGTCCTCAGGAACTGATCAGCTGGCCAAAGCTTTTCCTGCTGCCATCACTTGGCATTGCTCCTCACCAGCTCAGCTGCATACAAGTGACTCACCTGCTGCCAGCTCCCAGCTTTGACCTCTTATAATTAGAATTAATTCCTCCCTGTACTTCTAATGTATAACATTCTTGAAAATAAAGTTTTTACTCTTCTCTACAGTGTCCTTCATGTAACCCCAAAGAATAGGAAAAGAGAAAAGTCAATATTTATGCCTGTAATAGTCTCCATCTACTTCCCTTTCTCCTCTTCCCCATTTAAGAGTTTGCTATTCTTGAAAACTACATTGACTGTACAGATATACAGTACAGTCACTTTATGAGCATATGTTATATAACATCAGATTATAGCTAATATATATTTATATATACACATATAATATTATTATTATATATAGTTGTTCAGATCAAATGCAGATATCTATGGTGTACAGTAGCACATTGTAGAGTTGTTCTATCCAGCAGAGAGGAAACTTTATTATTGTGTGACCTGGCCCGTTATTTAAACTCTTTCCACCTCATTTTTCTCCTAAGTAAAAATGAAGATATCATCTCTATTCCTAAGAATGTTATGAGAATAAAATGAGAATAACTGTAAAGCATTTTGCAAATCCTGAAACACTGTATAAAAATGATAATAAGTAATTTAGCAAACAAATGGGTTGAAGAACAGACATGAAAACCATTTTTAAAGCTTTTTATTTTCAAAATATATGCATATTTTCAACATTCACCCTTATAAAACCTTGTATTCCAAATTTTTATTTCCTTTCCTTCCCCCCAACTCCTCCCCTAGATGTCAAGTAATTAAATACATGTTAAACATGTGTAATTCTTCTATAAATATTTCCATATTTATCATGCTGTACAAGAAAAATCAGATGAGAAAGAAAACATGCAACCAAACAACAAATCAGGGAAAATACTGTGTTGTGATCCACACTCAGACCTTATGGTCCTCCTTCTGGATGCAGATGGCTGTCTCCATCACAATTCTATTAGAATTGGCCTGACTCATCTTACTGTTGAAAGGAATCATGGCTAACAGAATTGTTCATCGTATAATACTGTTGTTGCCATGTACAATATTATCTTGGTTCTATAGCATCAATTCATGTAAATATTCCAAATCCCTCTGAAATCCTGATCACTTCTCATAGAACAATAATATTTCATCACATTCATATAACATAATTTATTCAGCCATTCTCCAGCTGATAGGAATTCACTCAGTTTCCAGTGCCTTGCCACTACAAAAAGGGCTGCCACAAACATTTTTTGCACATGTAGGTCCTTTTCCTTTTTTATGATCTCTTTAGGATGCAGGCTCAGTAAAAACACTGCTGAGTTAAGGCTATGCACAGTTTGATAGCTCTTTGGGCATAGTTCTATTTTGCTCTCTAAAATGGTTGGATCAGTTCACAAGTCTACTCACAATGTATTAGTATCCTAGTTTTCCCACATTCCCTCCATCATTTATCATTATCTTTTCCTGTCATCTTAGCCAATCTGAGAAGTGTGAAGTGGTACCTCAGAGTTGCCTTAATTTGTATTTTTTTTGATCAAGAGTGATTTAGAGCATTTTTTCACATGACTAGAAATGGTTTTAACTTCTCCATCTGAAAACTGTCTGTTAATATCCTTTAACCATTTATCAGTCAGAGAATGGCTTGTATTCTTCTAAATTTTAGTCAATTCAAAGGGTTACCACCTAAAAGAGGGAAGAGTCAGGAGCCATGGGATAGTTGCATAGGGTTGCTGTAAAAAACAAAAAACAAACAAAAACTCCCTAATAATTAGAGCTCTACTAAAAGTAAAATGGACCAAAATAGTGGGTGTTCTCTCTATGGAGGTCTTTAAGGATTTGTTGAATGACTGCTTATTGGGCACATTGTAGTAGAGATTGCTTTTGTGTAAGGTTAAACTAGATATCCACTGAGGTCCCTTCTCATTCTCAAATGCTATGATATTCTGAAAGTGGGAGCCCACTGATTGGGAAATGGCTGTACAAACCGTGGTATGGGAATGAAATGGAATATCACTGAGCTATAAATAATGACAAATATGAGGAAATCAGAGAAAGGTGGAAAGATTTTTCATATTCTATTGCATGCAATAATATACATGATTGTTATAATAATGTGAATAAAAAATCCACTGACTTCTTCCTAGAAGTCAATAATATACACAATTGTTATAATAAAGTGAATAAAAAATCCACTGACTTCTAGGAAGCTGTAATAACCAAACTTGGTCTGAAGAACAAAAAAATGAAACATATAACCATCCTCTTGGAAGAGAGACAAGAAAACCAAGGGGCAGAATGCTCCATGATATCAAATAATTTTATGTTCATTATTAATGTTTGTTTTTCTCTGTTACAAGAAAGTTTTTAATTCTAGGTAGAGATATGTTTATACATATATATGCACATATACATTATATACACAGACACACACACTATATATATAGTGATATAAAACAAGAGTTATTATTTTTTCAACAGACTAAATTCATTCAAAGTGGCCACTGACTATATCTTCTGAAACGTATAATATATTCTCTATTTCTGGAAATTTTTTGAAAATTTATTAGGTGGGCCATTATGTTTGCATAGCAAAAACCCTCAGTTCTCGATTTCTACTTCCCAAGCTTGTCTGTCAGCTGCTGTGGTTCCTCAGATAGCCAACAATTTTGCCACATTTAATTAAATTATTTCTAGAAATCTTTAATTTTGTTTGTGATACATTATAAAGGCTAATTGTTAGTGAAATATTGCTATTTTTATTTCAGTTTGATCCATTGACAATTGAAAGTAAAAAGGCAGCAACAGTGGTGTTGATGCTTAATTCTACAGAAGAAGAAATTTTGGCTAAAGCATGTGAAGCCATTTATAAATTTGCCTTAAAAGGTTTGTTTTTCCCTTTGTATTTCTTTATAGGTTACTTTTAGAGTATTTATAATATGATAAGCTCCACTTTTATGCCATGATTAACTTATTCCTTATCAAATTCTTTTAGGAGAATCAGGTTTAATTTAACACATTCCCTCGAAGAATTAATCAACAATTTACAATTTCTGATCTAATTCTTTATTAATTATTCCATATTAGGAAATTATTAGGTCTATATGATAGAGAATTTATAAAATTAACAGTATAATTTCAATATTGAATAAAAAGCACTGACTCTTCATTATAGCATACAAAGTAAGGTGTTTTTGTGTGTGTGAAAATTAATGAATTCAGAATTCTATTTACCTTAAAAATACTTTACATTTAACATATGATAATCAAAAAAATTGTTACTTTGCCATCTTGAAAGGCATGAAAGCATATCCTACCTGCCCTGTTTGACAGAGGACACAAGAATCTTTCTAGTCATCCAGGTTCTCACCCTTAGATTCATCTCTGATTGTCCCATTTCCTTCAATCCCCAATTCCATCACTTGGCAATTTTAGCTAGTTTTATTTCCATCCCAGCAGTTTGATGACTTTAAGAAATGTTATGGAGAAATCCTTTATTGTTGGGGTCTGAGAGAAAAACGAGCTGAAGTTTTAAAGTTTGTGTCCTGCCCTCCTGATCCTCATAAAGGAATTGAGTTTGGTGTGTATTGCAGTCACTGCTGGGGTAAGGTTTGTGGAATATAGTGTGCCATCTGCAAGGGATTCACATTCCAGTATGCCATCTGCCACGTGGCGGTGAGAGGTTCCTCAAAATTTTGCCTGACCTGCGGACATGGTGGGCACACCAGCCACATGATGGAATGGTGTGCTCTAGTTACACAATTGCTACCCTAAACAGGAGCCTCATAATCTTTCATTTAGACTATTATGAGAATTTCCTATTTGCTTCTCTGCTTCCCTAGTTTCTCTCCTATAGTCAGCTGCTAAATTGATTCTCCTAAAGCATATATTACTCCCCTAAGAAAATTTTTGAACAGTTCCCTGTTTCTTTGGGATAAGAAACAAAACCCCTATGCCTGAAAATTTTAAATTACATTTCAATATAGATCCTACTAACTTTTTAAATCTTTGTCTTATTCCCCTCTTCAGACCTCATAGCTATTTTTCACACCTGGAATTTCACTGCTTATCTCTGTCTTTGCACAAAGGAATACATTTCTTCCTCATTTCTGCAAGATAGAATCTCTATTTCCAAAACATAGCTCAAGTACCACTTTTTATTATAAGAGAACTTTCTTGATCTTCTGGTTAGTGCTGTCTTCCTAATGAAATTACTTTTTATTACTTTGTACATCTTTTGAGTTGACTGTTTCCATGTTGCATAGCCCCAGGAAAACTAAGTTCCTTGAGGACAGAGTGTTTCCCCCATCCTGACCACAATTCCTTGCACAGAGTAGTTCTTTATAAATATGTGTTGCATTTAATTACATGGTCTTGTCTTGACATTTTGAAGCATTGTTTGAACTACTATTAATCTTAGTAAATGTAAACTGCAGTCCAATAATTCATTTTTGTATGGAGGTAAAGAAATTAAATTGATTCTGTATCATTTTATAATTCTACTTTGTAATTGTTCCTGTTTTGGTATTATTTTGTCAGGAGTCGAATCCTTCCTCTGAATTAACTTAAAGTTAGTTTAAGGAATGGAGCCAAGATGATGGAGAGTAGGCAGGTCTTTATTTGAGCCCTTCCTGACTTTTCCTTAGCTCAACACAAGATCAAGCCTCTGAACTGGTTTTGGAGTGACAGAACACACAAATATTTGGAGTGTAACAAATTTCCAGAAGAATATATTTTGGAAGAACTTCAGAAAAGGTCTATTTCAATTGGGCATGGGGGGAGGTGGCTAAACACATGCACAGCACAGGGATCCTGGATTGTTATGGTATCAGCACACGGGGGAATCTACCAGGAAGCTCTTAGTCAAAATACAACAGCATTAACAGCATTAGCCATTCCAGCCTGGGACAATCTCCCCTTTGCCTTAAGAGCAGAACTCAACCTTTTAAAAATGAGCCCCGCCCCCCCCAAAAAAAGAACAGATATCAAATCCTGAGGACATTAAAAGCAAATCATCTCCAGATGAAACCCCAAGGAATGATGGGAGTTGATCTTCATCTCACAAGGATCTTAACAGTTAAAAGAAAAATGGGGAAAGAAAATGAGAACTTTGCAGGAGAGTTTGGAAAAGGAAACACTGAAATATTCTTAAGAAAACTCCTTAAGATAGATTTAGAGAAATGGGGGGAAAAGCATATAACTCTTTACAAAATAGATTTGATGAAATGGAAAAAGGAACCAACTCGTTGAAAAACAGAATTTGTGAAATGGAAAAAAGTCCAATAAACACCACAAGTCATTTAAAAGTTCAATTAGCCAAATAATAAAAGGAGATAAGAAAGCTAACTGAAGAAAATAATTTGCTAAAACTTAGAATTGAACAAATGGAAGTGAATTACTCAATAAATTATCAAAAATGAGTCAAACAAAACAAAAAAATTAGAAGAAAATGTAAAATACCTCACTGGGAAAAACAACTGACCTAGAAAATAGATCTAGCAGTGGCAATCTAAGAATTTACTGGACTTCCTGAAAACCATGATGGAAAAAAGATCTTAGACAACATCTTTCAGGAAATCATCTAAGAAAACTGCCCTGATGTGTTGGAACCAGAAGATAAAATAGCCATTGAATGAAGTCACCAATAACCTCCTGAAAGAGACCCCAAAATTAAAACTTCAAGGAATATCACAGCTAAATTTCAGAATTACCAGATCAAGGAGAAAATATTGCAAGCAACCAGAAAGAAACAATTCATATATTGAAGAGCAACAATGAGGATTACCTAGGACCCAGCAGCTTCTACTTTACAGAATCGAAAGGGCCTGAAATACTATATTTTGAAGACAAAGGAACTTGGATTGCAGTCAAGAGTCAACTGTCCAGCAAAATTAAGCATTGTTTTTCAGGGAAAAAATGGACATTCAAATGAAAAAAGGTGAATTTCATTAATTTCTGGTGAAAAGACCAGAACTGAACAGAAAATTTGAGCTTCAAATACAGAATTCAAGAGAAGCTTTAAAAAGATAAAAGGGAAAGAAAAAAATAACTTTCTTTTAAAAGTTAAAAACTTTTTATCCCTATATGGGGAGATGAGATGTTTAACTCTTGAGAACCATATATTATGGGCATACTTAGAAGTTGTAGATATAATTTGATTTTGTGATGATATAAAAAAGAAACTAGAGGAGGAAAGGGAATTGTACCGAAGAAAAGGGAAGTAAATTGGGGTAAATTAATTACATCTCATGCAGAGGCAAAAAAAGTCCTATTTCAATTGAGGAAAAGAAGGAAGAGTAAGCATTGTGTGAATCTTACTCTCATTGGATTTGGCTCAAAGAGAGAATATCAAACATATTTGGCTTCACAAAGAAACTTGTCTCACCCTATAAGGAAGTAAGAGACAAAAGGGGAAATTAAAGAGGGAGGCAAATATAAGGGAGAACAGAAGTAGAAAAGGATAAGAAAAGGAGAGGCTATAAAAGGGGAGGGTTATTTGAGGGAGGTGGTCAGATGCAAAACACTGGGGAGGGAGGTAAGAGGAAAGTATAACTTGGGGAAAATAAAATGTTGGGAAATAGTAATTTTAACTGTAAATGTGAATGGGATAAATTTTAACATAAAAAGAAGCAGACGGGATTAAAAGCCATAGTTCTACGATATGTTGCTTACAAGAAATACATTTAAAGCAAATTGATACATACAGAGTAAAGCTAAAAGGCTGGAGCAGAGGCTATTATGCATCAGCTAAAAAAGAAATCCTGATCTCAAATCAAGCAAAACCAAAAATAAATCTAATTAAGAGAGATAAGTAAACTTCATTTTGATAAAGGGTACAATACATATCAATACTAAATACATATGCACCAAGTGGTATAGTATCCAAAGAGAAGTTAAGAGAGCTAAAAGAAGAATTAGATAGCAAAACTATACTAGTGGGGAATATCTCAATGATGCTCTCTCAAAACTAGATAAATCAAAGCACAAAATAAGAAATTAAGGAGCTAAATAGAATTTTAGAAAAGTTAGGTATGATAGAACTTTATAGAAAATTGAATGGAGACAGAAAGAAATACCCTTTTTTCTCAGTGGCACATGGAACCTACACAAAAATTGACCATGTATTAGGACATAAAAAAACAAAATCAAATGCAGAAATTCATTATGATGTGATAAAAATTACATGTAATAAAAGACCAGGGAAAAATAGACCAAAAATTGGAAACTGGACAATCTAATCATAAAAGAATGAGTGGGTGAAACAACAAATCTTAGACACAATTGATAATTTCATCCAAGAGAATAACAATAATGAGACAACATGCCCATGCCAAAATTTATGGGATGCATCCAAAGCAGTTCTTAGAGAAAGTTTTATATTTCTAGTTGCTTACTTTCATAAAACAAAGAGGTCAATGAATTGAGAATTTAAAAAGCTAGAAAAAGAACAAATTAAACCCCCCAATTAAATACCAAATTTGAAATTCTGAAAATAAAAGGAGAGATTAATTAGATTAGTTAATTTAGAAAGGAAGAAAAATAAAAATAAAAGTTTTATGAAAAAAAAGCAAATAGAAAAGCTTTTAGTTAATTTGATTATAAGAAAATCATTAGTATCAAAATGGAAAAGGTGAATTTTCTACCAATGAAGAGGAAATTAAAGCAACAATTAGGAGCTAGCTATTTGGCCCAACTATATGCCAATAAATCTGATAATCTAAATGAAATCGATGAATACTCACAAAAATATAGATTACCCAGATTAGCTGAGGAGGAAATAAATAGTCCCATTTTAGAAAAACAAAAACAAAAACAAACAAACCAAATGAACAAGCTACTATAAATTAACTCCCTAAGAAAAAATCCCCCCCCCCAGGCCAGATGGATTTACATGTGAATTCTATCAAGCATTTAAAGAACAATTCAAATACTATGCAAACTATTTGGAAAAATAAAGGAGTTCTACCAAATTCCTTTTATGACACAGATATGATGCTGATAGCTAAACCAGGTAGAGTCAAAACAAAGAATACTATAGACCAATTTCCCTCATGAATATTGTTGCAGAAATATTAAATATTAGCAAAGCAATTACAACAAATTATCCTTAGGATAATACATCATGACTAAGTAGGATTTATACCAGAAATGCACAGTTGGTTCAATATTAGGAGAACTATTAGCAAAATTGATTACATCAATAACCAAACTAACCAAAAAAACATGATTATCTCAATAGATGCAGAAAAGTATTCCTATTAAAAATGCTAAAGAGTATAGGAATAAATGAAGTTTTCCTTAAAACTATCAGCATCTATTTAAAACCATTAGCAAGCATCATATACAATGGGGATAAACTAGAACTATTGCAAAACTATATTATAAAGCAGTGGGTCATCAAAATCATTTGGTACTGGTTAAGAAATAGAATAGTTGATCAGTGGAACAGGTTAGGTCCATAAGACACAATAGTCAATGACTATAGTAATGTTTGATAAACCACACTATTTGACAAAAGTTGTTAGGAAAATTGGAAATTAGTTTGACAGAAACTAGGCATTGACCCACACCTAGCATCCTATACCAAGATAGGTTTGAAAAGGTACTCTAAATCACTATTGACCAGAGAAATACAAATTAAGACAACTCTGAGGTACCATTACATACCTCTCAGATTGATTAAAATGACAAGAGAAGATAATGATGAATGTTGGAAGGGATGTGGGAAAACTGGGACATTAATACATTGTTGGTGGAGTTGTGAACTGATGCAACCATTTTGGAGAGCAATATGGAACTATGCCCAAAGGACTATCAAACTTTGCATATTCTGATCTAGCAGTGTTTCTACTGAGCCTGTATCCTAAATAGATCATAAATTAGGGGAAAGAACCTGTGTGTGTAAAACTGTTTATAGCAGCCCTTTGTGTAATGGCAAGAAATTGGAAACTTGAGTGGAAGCCTATAAGTTGGGGAATGGCTGAACAAATTATGATATAACTTATTATATACCATGAATGTTATGGAATATTATTGTTCTATAAGAAACGATCAGCAGGATGATTTCAGCAAGGCCTGGAGAGACTTAATGAACTGATGCTAAGTGAAGTGAATAGAACCAAGGAAACTGTACATAGCAACAAGATGATTATGTGGTGATCATTTCTGATGGGTATGGCTCTCATTAATAATGAGGTGATTCAGGCCAGTCTTGGATGGAGAGAAACACCTGCACTCAAGAGATGGGACTATGGGGATTGAGTGTGGATCACAATATAGGATTTTCACTCTTTTATTGTTTTCTTATTTTTTCCTTTCTGATCTTATTTTTCTTGTGCAATGTGATAAACGTGGAAATATGTTGTATAGAAGAACATATATTGCTGTCTAAGGGATGGGGTTGGAGTAAGGGAGGGAAAAAATAGGAACACTAGGTTTTTACAAGGGTGAATGTTCAAAATTATCCATATTTTTTGAAAATAAAAAGCTTTAATAAAAAACAAAACAAAACAAATTAGTTTAAAGGAAAGGTTATTTCTCGTGCCTTTGTCCCCTAAAATACTTCATTATTTGTTTAGCCCTACAAAATTATTATCCCAAAGAGATATTTTGAATTGAATTAATTGTCTAAATATTCTTGTCTTTGTGTAAAGGAGTTTTTATTTCTTTTAAAGAGACATCAATTCTGTTTGTAATCAGATAAATCCCTCCCTCAATGTTACAACCCATCATCTTTTCTCTGTACCTACCAACGCCTTTTCTTTATTGTGTATTATTAAAGAGGATCCCCTCCTTCTCTGAGAAGTCACTGACTTTCTGAGGTTGCTAGCTGTTCTTTGTTAACAGATATACATATCACTATTACTGTAACCAATCTCACTCAGGATCCTTCTTAAAACAAATTGAAACAGAGGTTACCCTGAATTTTGGAAGACTATTCTAAGGGAACACAGGTGCTGGAAGATCAAAGTAGTGAAAAGTTTTGAATATAGGTTCAATGACAGATGGCAAGTCTGTCACATGAATATCAGACAAGTTACAGCTATGAAGACTTTTGGCCAGAAAGATGGAGACTAATTGGCAAATTCTTTTTTCTACTGTAGTAACCATGATGATTATCTATTGAAGTATGTGTGGAATACTTATACTAGGGATAATGTGTCCTTCAGGTTTTGAATTAAATGTCAACAATATTTAAATGTTTAATATATTAATATTTATTATAAGGTATAATATTAGTAAGAATATCTAAGAGTGAAGATATCAAATGATTAGAAAATATATTAGACTTTATTCTTTTAAAAAGTTAAGAAATTAATGCCTTTTATATCCATTTCTACAAAATCTTTATGAGAATAATGCACATAACATTGAGAGCATCCTTGATGAAGGCTTGAATAGGGAAGAGTAGACCACATTTTTATGATCACACAACTGACTAAAAGGTATAATTTCCCATTATGCTAACCTGTGCTGGCTGTTTTAAAAGCATTTGATTCAGCTCAGCAAAATGTCACTTTAAATTTTCTCTCTAACAAGATATCTCTCAAGTGTTTATTATCAAAATTACACAACATTCATGCAATATAAAAATAACAATAGAGATAATAATATTTAGACACAAAATAAGGAAACATGTTCTGTTTGTGTGCCAGTATCATGGAAGAACTTCATCAGAGCCTGAATCAAAGAAAGATTCCTTGTGTATGGCAAGGCCTTCCAGATGCTCCAAAATAGCATGTATAACATGCATCAATTCTCAAAATATTGTGGAGCCTCCTAAATGATATTCATAATTTCTTCAGATAGCTTAGTCTATCTGTGAAATAAAAAACAAAAGCATAAAGAGCAATTGTTGTCCAAATCATGAAATATATAGTTGAATAAACAATTAGCTTGTCCATCAGTTTTTATATCTTGTAAATTGGCAATCACTGGGTCCAAAATTCAAGAAGAGAAAAGCAGAGTGGATTGTCTTTGAGAAATTGAAGGTTCCTTTTAATGACTCCAAACTTCTCTCTGGATCAAAAGTCCATCTTTTTAATACCAATATTTTTGAAGTGTTGTTGAATGATTTCAAGTCATATAACACTACTCCAAAGAATTGAAACTGTTGGTCATCCAAAAGGCATTGAAGAGGCACATGGCATGAAGGAGCAGATTTCAATGCATTACAAACAAGGAATCATGAAAAGCAGCTAAAGGAACATCACTAAAAATTCATGAGCAAAAAAGATAAGACTAATCATATGATGAGAACAAGAAATGTTCTAAACTGAACCTAACTCAGGAGTGTTTTGGTTCAAGTTTTGAAACAAAATGAGAAACTCAAAGGTCATCCAAAAGTTTAAAAAGGAGATTTGCTAATCACAATAGAAGGTTATTCAAACAGCATAGGTTTCAGGATACCATGAGTTGGTCCAATTGAGGGAAGCTCTTTTTGAGCTGCTCATCATGATTCACCAACCAAGCATCAGAGAACTCCTTGTGGTTGCTTTGAATTTAAACAACTAGGAATCTGTATTAGGAGCCTGAAGCTTTAATGTACTGAGAAAAACAAGATTCAAGTATGATCTTGATAACTTTTAAAGAAAGAAAGCATTACTTGGTTAGGAGCAGATGTTAGGAAACAGATAAACCAATTTCTTAGTGTGATTGTGATGCTTGTAAAACTTAAGAAGAACACGGATAAGAATTGCTCCGCTTGAGCAGGCAAGGATGGGGTTATGCTTTGTCTCATTGCAGGAAATTCCCACATTAATGAGTGCAGATTCCTCTAATTTTCTTTTTGAAAATATATTTTTTCTTACATTTTGAGCTCTGAGCTGCCTCCCTTTCTTCATCCCAATATCACACAAGAGAAGGTCAAATTTTTCACACATGTACTCCCAAAATTTTAATACACATATGTCTGTGTATGTGTGGGAAACCATTGCAAGGTATACTTCCATATATCAGGTTTTTTTTCTGTGAAAGTAGTTAGCAATTTTCCTTTGTAGATGACTTGAATATTCATATTACTCAGAATAGCTTAGTTATTTTTCAAATAATGTTGGTGTAACTATATACACTGTTCTTTTTGATCCTACTTGTTTCATGCTGCATTATTTCATGCAAGTCTTTCCATGCTTTTTAAAAATCAATCTACTCATCATTTCTTACACCCAGCAGTATTCCATCATAAGTATACTCCACAACTTATCCCCTAGTTGATGAGCATTTCCTCAGTTTGTATTTTTTTGCTACTATAAAGAAAGTTGCTATAAATTTTAGAACATAGTTTTTTTTTTTTTTCTTTTTCTCCAATCACAATGGGAAACAGATCTAATAGTGGTAGTGCTGAGTCAAAAGATATAGTTTTATAACTTTTTGGTGGTTATTCCAAAATAATTGGATCGGTTCACAGTTCTACTAACAGTGTATTAGTGTCCCAATTTTTTCCCATCACCATCAATATTTGTCATTTTTCTCTTCTATCATTTTAGCCAATCTGATACATATAAGGGAAGTTGTTTTAATTTGTATTTTTAATTAATAATGATTTGGAGCATTTTCATATGAATATTTATATATAACTTTAATTTCTTTATTGAAAAACTGCTTCTTTATATCCTTTGATCATTTGTCAATTGGGAAATTGTAATGGGCCAGAACTCTGTTCTGGATTCTTACAAGGTGTTAATTCAGTGGAATTGATAAGATGATAGTTATCTAGTTTAGCATGGTGATTAATAATAGTTCTCTAGTTCAGTATGATTGATTTAACCTTACAACAAATAATGATTCCCTAGTGATATAATGATTGGCTTATTCTCAGTTTACTGGAATAATTTAATTGCAATAGAGTATTTAAGAGGCCAGAGTCAGACCTAGAGGGGGACTGGAACAGACTCAGAGACTGGAGACTGGAGCACAAGCTCTTGGACTGAGACAGACTTCAAGACAGACCATCGTGGTAGTAGTCCTGCTTCCTCCACAGAAACCAACACACATACCAGAGGACCTCCAGAAAGCTAGTCGCTAGTCAAGCCAAGGAGAAAATAAAGAATTTGGACTTTATCCCTGGCTGTTCTCGTGGTGATTACTCTCCTGAAACAAAGGCTGGTCCAAAGACCTCCAGAAAACCAACCAGAACATTTACAGGAAATGATTCTTATTCTTGTAAATTTGAAAAACTTCTCTGAATATTTGAGAGATGAGGCCTTTGTCTGAGAAAATCTTGTCTATAAAATTGTTTCCTCAATTTTATACTTTCTTTCTTCTAATCTTGACTATATTGGTTTAATTTGTACAATTCCTTTTAAATTTAATACAATCCAAATTATCCATTTTATATCCATGGTGCTCTCTTATTTATTCATAAGTCCTTCTCGTATCCATAAATCTTTTAGGCAATATATTGTCTTGTTTATTTATAAATTATTCTCCTACTTAAAACCTGATGAATAAAAATGATTGTGATCTGATCACCAAGTCAAAAAATATAAAGGGAGAAAACAAGAGAATCCAAAACAGAACTTTATGAGGGAACTAGGAACCCACCATTTAAGGAACATAACTTCCAAAAAGAGTTAGTGTAAACACTCCAAACAAAAGACTTAAACATAATAGAACTCAATTGTTGTGGAGAACCTTTGCTTTTAAGCAATCTGAGATTGTCCTATATCCCATGAAATGATGTTGCTTGTGCCTTTGGATATATCATAAATGAACTTTATTCCCTTTTTGCCTCCAAGGAGAATCTGTGAGCCATCCTTCCATGTAGTTATAATTTACATATTCTACTGTCATTTAATTCCTCCCACTGTTTTTCATTTAGGGCAATTGATTTCAAAGTAGGTGTTGTGTCAATATATGCATTAATATGATAGGACTAAACTATCCAAGAAAACTCTTCTTGGATCTAGTCATGGTGGAGGGACCTGCATCATTCAATGAAATGGTGAGCCATGGATTATCTAAAATGGACAGGTCATCACAGGGAGTTCTGACAAAAGGTGGAGGAGAATATAGACAAAAGGACGTTGGAGAAGGAAATGGCAAGCTACTATGGTATTTTTGCCAAGAAAACCCAATGGATAGCATTAAAGTAATAAAAGAAATGACATTATAAGAACAACTTCTCCAGTCAAAAGATCAAACACACTAATAGGAAAGAATGGAGAACAGTATTAACAAAATAATAAAGTGCTTGGGCCCAAATCAAGAGGAAGCTGTGCTGCAGATATGTCTGGTGATGAAAGGAAAGTCCGATGCTATAAAGATCAATATACTCTAGGAACCTGGAAAGTAAGATCTTTGAATCAAGATAAACTGGATGTGGTCAAACAGATGATGAAAAGATTAAATATTGACTTCTTGGGTGTCAGTAAACTTAAAATGGATGAGAACAGGTAAATTTAATTCAAGTGATCACTACATAAACTACTGTGGGTGAAAATCCTTTGGGAGAAATGGAGTAACCCACAGTCAATAAAAAAGTTCACTGACACCCAAGAAGTCAATATTTAATCCTTTCATCTCCTTTTTGACCACATCTATGGGAGCTAGAAACAAACAAAAAATACTTTACAAAGAAAAGAATAAAAAAAGCAAAATGATTGACGAGTTTTACAAATAGCTGAGGAAAGAAAGATAAAGGTTACAGAGAAAATGAAAGATAACAAGACATTTTCTTAAATGAGCGATGTAAGGAAAAAGAAGAAAATAGAATTGGATAGATAAAAATTCCTCAAGAAATGGAGATATCATGAGTGTTTCATGCAAAAATGGGCATGATGAAATAAATATCTAAATAGTAGGGACTTACCAGAAGTAGAAAAGATTACAAAGAGATGGCAAGAATATATAGAACTATAGAAGAAAAATCTTAATTAACATCAATAATCTCGATGATATACTTACTGCTTTAGAACTAAACATCCTGGAGAATTAAGTCAATTAAGCTTTAAGAACTATTGTTAACAATAAGGCTAATGGCCCTAATGGAATTCCTCCTAAAAGATTCTGCTGCACCCAGTATGCTATCAAATTTAGAAAATCAATAGTGGACACTGGATTGAAAAATAGCAATTTACATCTCAATCCTAAAAAACAACAAAATGTTAGAATTACTGAATAATCATATTCATTTAATATGCCAGCTAGGATGTGCTTAAAATTCTGCAAGTGAGGCTTCAGCAATATGTTAGCTGAGAATTACCAGAAGAGCAGGCCAATTTTCAAAAAGGCAGAGGAACTAAAGATTAAATTGCCAACATTAGATAGATTATGGAGAAAGCAAAGGCATTGCAGAAAAACATCTACTTCTGCTTCATTGACTACATTAAAGCCTTTAACTATGTGGATCACTAAAAAATGCAAGTCCCCAAAGAGATGGGATTACCAAATTGTTTCCTAAGGAACCTATATGTGGGTCAAGAAGTGATAATGATAACTGAATCTGAACAACTTGGTTTAAGATTGGGAAAGGAGTTTGGCAAAGCTGCATATTGTTGCCTTATTTGATTTGTATGAAGGGTACAAAATGTCAAGCTGTATGAAAAAAAGCAAAAAACAAAAAAAACAAAACCTAGAATTAAGATTCCTGGTAGAAACATATCAACAATATAAGATATGCAGATGGTATCAGTCTGATGGCAGAAAGTAAAGAAGAATTAAGAAGCCTCATGATGAAGGTGAAAGAAGAGAGTATAAAAACTGTCTTGAAACTTAAAAAAAAAAAAAATAAGATCATGGCAACTGGTCCCATTGCTTCTGGCAAACATATGGAGAATAGAAGGTGTTAGATTTCATGTTATTGGATTCAAAGATCACTTCAAATGGCTACCACAGTCATGAAATTTTTTAGCACTTGCTCCTTGGAAGGAAAGCTATGTCAAATCTGGACAGCATGCTAAAAAATTGGAGCCATGACCTTGTTGACAAAGTTCCATATAGTGAAAGCATGGGGTTTTCAAGTAATAATGCTTTGTTTTGAGAGCTGGACTAAAAGGAAAGTTGAGTACCACAGAATCAACATTTTTGAATAATGGTGGTGAAGACTTTCAAGAGCCCCTTGGACAGTAAGAAGATAAAATCAATTAATACTTAAATTAAATCAGGCTATTCATTAGGAGGTCAAATATTGAAACTGAAGCTCAGAAACTTTGGTTACATAATGAGAAGATGGGACTCACTGAAAAAGACCCTGGAAAGATTGAGAGCAAGAGGCAAGGGTCAGTAGTGAATGAGAAGGATAGTGTCATAGAAGCAATGAAGATAATCTGGACAGGCTTTGAAAGATAGTGGAGGGTTTGGCCCACTACAGTTCATGGGGTTGTGAAGAGTCTGACATGATTTGATAATTGAACAACAAATCCCAGAAGATGGGTTGTGTCACTCCTCTCCTTACTAATTAATCACCCTCCAACACAACTCCCTCTCACTGGCTACTATCCAACACTCCCTAATCCCTTTTCCTTCAGCTACCCTTTCAATCACTTAGGATGACTCCTCATTCTCCTTAAGCCTACACATCCAATATTTGTAAAGCCTTGCTGGTTCTATGACACTTCTGTCATATCCATTCTTTTTTTCTTCTTCCTCATCATCTCTCCCTGGACTATTATATCCTCTTAACGGTCTCCCTTCTTTCAAGCTTTCCCCAATTCAATCCATCTTCTACAAGGCTGCCAAATTAAGAGTCCTTAGGTAGAGTTCTGATCATGTCATTCACCTAATTGGGAATTCCCAGTAGCTCCTTACTAACTGCAGTTTAAACAATTGTTTCATTTTTAGCTCTTCCTTTTAAAAAGTTATTTCTTAACTTTTACCTCAATATAATTATACCATAGTATTTATATTTAATTTATATACATGTTATAGAGAGAGCATAATCTCAAGTTTTGTTTTGTTTTTTTTAACTAAGGGGGCTATGTAGTCAAAACAGTTTGGAGACCACAGATTCAGAGCACCAGCAATTTACTTGATGTTTATAGGTTATCTAAAATCTGCATAAAATCTACCTAAAATCTCTTTTTACACAAAAGTCTGAAGGTCATTTTTGTCTTTTTTCTTTTCTTTTTTCCTGCTCTGCCATAACTACCACCTACAGTGGTTGAATATCCAACTTTCTGTTGATAAGCCTTTCCTTACTTACCTAAGCTTACTCTCAGCAGACATGATTTGTTTCTATTTCTATGCTCTGGTTTTGAATTTATACTCAAATATGCTATATAAGTTTATCTTTCCTAATAAAATGTTTTATGCAATAATCTAAATCACATAAGTTATTTTAAATGTATTTCTGTGATTTTTTTCTTTTTAAGTTTTTTTTTTCATCACAATCATTAGAGACCATTTCAAAAGCATTTTTTTCTGCCTTGAACAAAATTACATTTTAGCAACTAAGGGAATTCTGAAGGTATAATGGTAACCATTTGTGATCATCTGAACTACCTTTATTTAAGTCTTTCTGGTCAGTTAAATCATCTAAGACTAAAGTAACAACAGAGCTCTGGTCCCCATTCCAAACTACCAGACCCTTGATGAGAGATGCCATAAGTAGGAACATAATTTAGGAGAGGGTGAGAAGTAAGTTCTTACACAATCTTATTTATATTTGAGTTAAAGCAGTTGAAATATCCTCCTCTGTACCCTCTTAAGTAAGTGACATAAATAGGATAGTTAGGATATATGGGACAGTTAGGATACCCCATAGTCTTTTCTGACTAGTAACTGCATTCCAGAGAATATAACTGTCAATAATATAAATATAGTTTACTTCTATTAAGCTCTATCTTCAGCTAAATGAAGAAAATGACTATAGTAGGAAAAAACCCAACCATTTTCTTTTCAGTAAATAAGAATTGAATAGAATGGAGTTAGGAAAAAAAGATGTCACTTTCTCTTTATATTTCTTTTGTTTAGGAGGTAGGTGGCTAAAGGGAAGAGGTCAGGATATGATTCTGCCCACAACAGTAAATTTAGAGATGATGTGTGGGAGAGAGAAACTAAGAAAGTACTCTGGGAGATCTACAAATGAACTCTTTCACTGTCTTGAGTGATTGAGAATGAAGCAGATGGGGGAAGATATATAGAGGGAAAGAATACTTAAGAATAGCAAAGGGTAAAGCAAACAAAAATGAATTTTAAATTGCCATTTATATCTTAAAAATGTTTCCAAAATTTACTGTATAAACTGAATAGTTTAAGCAATTTCGATAATTCTATTATGACAACACAGGGTAAAAACTGATCAGATTGCACCTTTCTAACATTATAAATTTTATTATTTATTCCATGATGACCTTACTAGGATTTGCTAAAAGATTATTCCACAAAAGTTTCTATTTTACATAGAATTGAATACTTTTGGTTTACTTTCACATCCATGAATTGCCTTAGTTCTTCAAAAAGTCCATGAAGTCAGATGTGTTATTCCTGTTTTTTAGAAGAAGATGAAACACATAGTAGTTTAAGTGACTTTCTGAATATCATGAGTCAGTAGCAAAATCTGGACTAGAAACCATTAACTTCTAAGACAGTGCTTTTCTTAGAATATCACATTGCCTTCTATATAGGAAAACCCACCTAGTGATTATTGTTCAGCTTTTCTTTAAAGAGGGAAGATGCTTGCTTTGAACTTTGTTTTGTTGTGTCTCCCTCCTTTGCACTGTTAGTAGTAGAGAAAGTTCTGAAATATGTTGAAATATATATATGAAAGCAAATGATGATGGATCCAGAAAAATGGAAAGAGTAAGAGGGAGGAAGAATAAAAGGGGAAAACTCTAAATTGATGTGACATTTGAAAGGGAGCAAAAGAAAATGAAGAATATTAAAGATAAAATGCAAATTCTATAAGTCTTATTTACGTACTTCTTAGGTGAGGAAAATAAAACAACTCTTCTTGAACTTGGAGCTTTGGAACCTTTAACTAAATTGCTTACACATGAAGACAAAATTGTCAGAAGAAATGCCACCATGGTATTTGGAATCCTGGCATCTAATAGTAAGGATCTATTTTTCAACTATGTTAAGTCCTATGTAATGCATTCTAATTTTACTTTTATTTTAAATGAGCTTCCTTCAGAAAGTCTTTAAGGCTTACATGACAGCCAAATCATCACTATACAGATGTAGCATGTAGTTATAGTTATGGTAATCTCTCCTGGTACTGACAGGAGAAATATTTTTTTCATTTTTTTTTTTTTTTGATTTCCTGAGCTAAAAGAAAAATCACAATATTGAATTTTAATGCTGTATATACCTGACTATTTTGACTTTTTTTGTTCTGTTGAAGGTCATTGACCCATAAAGAACAATTCACAAACCAGGGACCAAATAAATGTCAATATTTTTGGTTTGTTTTTCATTTTTATAGGGAATTATTGATGGATAGGGATATGAACTAGACCTATGAGTGATTTCCCTAGCAGAGCACTCTCTCTACTAATGTAGATTAGCCCAAATATTCTCTGCAATTTCCCATCTTGCTGAGTTGCCTGGAACATTGATAGGTTTTAAGTGACATTTCACCAGTCACCCAGTGTTAGAGGTGGGCCTTGCACTTAAGTTTTCCCAACTAGGCCAGCTTTCTACTTATTGTACTATAAGCTGTATCATACATTCAAAAAGTTCAATATATACCTATTCCAATTCACAAAACAAAAAATTTAGGAGATTATTATTAACACTATTTCTGAAATCAGGAAAACCTCTTCCTGTGTTCAAATCTGGCCTCAGACACTTACTATGTGGTCCTGGAAAAGTCCCTTCACCCTGTTTGTCTCAGTTTCATAATCTGTAAAATGAACTGCAGAAGGAAATGGCAAGCCACTTCAATATCTAGGCCAAGAAAACCCCAAATGGAGTCATGAAGAATCAGACATGCCTCAAATTACTGAGCAGCAAATATTTACACGATCAAGGGATGCAGCACATATAGTGAGCTCCTTAAGTATATGAAATTGGATTTAGACACAAAATGATCTGATTAAAGTAGAGGACCCAGAGTATTCTGTTCCCTGTAGCTACTTCCAAAATGAGAGGATTCATGTAAATGGTTAAGGATTTCAGTAGAAAGGCTTGTATTAACCACAGACTAATAGTTCCTATTCTGTGAGGCCCCTTGATAAAATCACAGCCTGAGGCAGCAGTTATTTTCACCTAAAATATCTCTGAAAGCCCCTACTACTTGTAGACATAAAGCTACCTGGGTAAATTGTCACATAAATAGTGTTATCAGTAATACCTACCCCTTCCAAGTTGACTACAGGAAGGTCTACTATCAAGGGGGCTTGAGATTGCCATCCAATCAGGGAATTCCTAGTCTTTTGGTAAAGTCCAGTTCTGGTGTGCTAATGGTCATTGTCCTTCTGTTATGGTTCTGACTAGAGCCACTGTCTTTGGTTGTTGTTCAAAGATAGTTTGAGGCATCTGTGTGTAGAGAATGATCCTTTTTGTCCATTATTCATTAGTTTCCCACAGAGCAGAAATTAATCCCCTCTTAAACCCTAAAATTACATCAGCATACATATTTAAACAACATGTAATTGGAAAACAAATTATCAGTGGCAATCATGTGCTATATTTTTGTGTCTGACTGGATTTAACATAAAAATCATACTCTGATACATCTCCAATACAATATGGGGTTTTTCTCCTTCCCACTAATTCTTCACCCTGAAATCCAAGCTAAGTATTGTTATTCAGCTATGTCTGATTTTTTGTAACTTTTTTTTTGGTGGAGGTTTCTTGGTAAAGATATTGGCATGGTTTGCCATTCCTTTCTCTAACTCATTTTACATATAGAAAAGGAAACTGAGGCAGACAGGATTAAGTGATTTGCCCAGAGTCTCACAACCAGTAAGTATCTAAGACCAGATTTTAAGTCAGCTCTGACTTGGGCCTTTCCCCTGCCACTCCTAGATGCTCAGACAAAGTACTGATCTATAGAAAAGCCTATCTGAAAGTTTCTTCTACAGTTTGACTGCCTCATCTCAGACCATCAGGTTTGGTTTCAACTCAGGCCTCAAATATCCTTTGTCTCAGACTTTGCTAATCCCCTCACAGCCACAGGGAGCCCCTTTGGTGCTTCCAATTTCCTATATTCCTTTGCCTTTCGTTTTTAATATTCTATGTGACTTAAGGGCAGCTAGGTGGTGCAGTAGATAGAGCACCAGCCCTGAAGTCAGGAGGACCTGAGTTCAAATATAGCCTCAGACACTTAACAAAATTGCTTCAGCAAAAACAAACTATATATATATATATATATATATATATATATTCTATGTGACCTGTCACTGGAAGAAATGTAGCCAATGATTCTCTCCTTAATTTATATTTTTCTCAAAGTAATATTTAAATAATCCCTTTAGGGATTTAAAAATAAATGTAATTTTTAAGAAAAACAGAAGTTAAAGCAAATTTCCTTTGAGTATTATAATAGTGGTTCCTCTTTACATTTATAAATATTTGATTTGTAGATTTCCTTTTCTTCTTTTTTATTTTGCTGAGGCAATTGGGGTTAAGTTTCTTGCCCAGGGTGACACAGCTTAGAAATGTTAACTGTCTGAGGCCAGATTTGAAATCAGGTCCTCCTGACTTCAGGGCTGGTACACTATCCACTGTGCCACCTAACTTTTCTTCTTTTTCATTTTTAATAAATAATGTATATGGTATTTCTATTTTCTCATGTCAGGCTCTTATACAGGATTAGAATGTATAAAATGCTAAAGAATAATTTGGGCATGAAATAAAACAATTGCTGACTCAATATATTTTTATGTAAAATATTTTCTATAAAAATGTTTGTAATCCTATGCCATAGAAAATTTACAAGTATTTCCTAATTTTGTAATTCTATTTGTTTCTGTATTAAATAAAACCATAGACTTTTCATTTTATTGTATAAAGTTTGGCATTCTCTTTATACTTTTCTGTTTATTTTTCTTTAATAACAAAATATGAATAATTTTCATTTTCTCTTTGTAGATGATGTTAAAAAGTCGTTGAGGGAATTAGATATCCTGAATGCAATTATTGCTCAGCTGGCACCAGAAGGTAACATTGTTTTGTGTTTATAAAAAATGAAACTGTTGCCACCCGGTGGGAAAAACAATTTATTAAAAATTGATAATAAAAATTTAAAAAATCAAATCAAAGTTCAATTTTACACTTAAATAACGGAAAGAGGCCTCCTCTTTCCTTTATTTAATAGTTGCTTGGATCTATTCCTTTTGTGTGGGTTTTTTTTTTTTTTTTTGTGTGTGTGTGTGTGTGTGTGTGTGTGTGTGTGTGTGTGTGTGTGTGTGTGTTTTGTGCTTAGGCAACTGGGGTTAAGTGATTTGCCCAGAGTCATACAGCTAAGAATAACTGTTACCTGTCTGAGGCCAGATTTGAACTCAAGGCCTCCTGACTTCAGGGCTAGTGCTCTATGCACTTTGCCATTTATCTGCCCCGATCTAGTCCTTTAAAAACAACAACTACTACTTTAGACTTAATGTTTTGGGGCCACATGTCAAGCACATCAATAACTGACATGAGTGAAAGGAATTTTCCTGTTGTTAAAAAACAAAAACAAAGACCTAAAAGCAGTCATTCTATGTTGTAGGCAGGATTTGACCTAAGCAACACATTTCCAATGAACTTAAAATTTGTGGTTGTTTGCTTTTTCAACTCTTTAGTAATTGAACAAATGAACACGTATCACATTTTCACTATTTGTTTTTGTTATACAGAAGAAGTAGTGATCCATGAATTTGCCAGCCTTTGCCTCGCAAATATGTCTGTGGAATATACCAGTAAAGTGCAAATATTTGAGTATGGTGGCCTGGAACCACTCATCAGACTACTTGGGAGCCCAGACCCTGATGTTAAGAAGAACTCTATTGAATGTATTTACAATCTGGTACAGGTAATATGCTTTTCAAATTTATTCTACTAAATTATTATATGAATTTATAAAAAGAAACTCAAATGATATATTTTAGGATACTGCTCCTATGTATCCATTTATCATTTTCTTTTGTTAATTTTATAATTATATTTTTGACAGTACATATGCATGAGTAATTTTTTTACAACATTATTCCTTGTATTCGTTTTTCCAAATTTTTCCCTCCCACCCAGGCAATCCCATACATATTAAATGTGTTACAGTATAACCTAGATACAATATATGTGTGTAAAACCAAATTTCTTGTTGCCTGGTAAGAATTGGATTCCGAAGGTATAAGTAATCTGGGTAGAAAGACAATAGTGCAAATAGTTTACATTCAATTCCCAGTGTTCTTTCTCTGGATGTAGCTGTTTCTGTCCATCATTGATCAACTGGAACTGAACTGGATCTTCTTTATGTTGAAGATGTCCACTCCAATCAGAATACATCTTCATACAGTATCGTTGAAGTGTATAATGATCTCCTGGTTCTGCTCATTTCACTCAGCATCAATTCATTTAAATCTCTCCAAGCCTCTTTGTATTCATCCTGCTGGTCATTTCTTACAGAGCAATAATATTCCATAACATTCATATACCATAATTTACCCAACCATTCTCCAATTGATGGGCATCCACTCAGTTCCCAGTTTCTAGCCACTACAAAAAGGGCTGCCACAAACATTTTGGCACATACAGGTGCTTTTCCCTGCTTTAGTATTTCTTTGGGATATAAGCCCAGTAGTAGCACTGCTGGATCAAAGGGTATGCACATTTTGATAACTTTTTGGGCATAGTTCCAAATTGCTCTCCAGAACGACGGAATTCTTTCACAACTCCACCAACAATGCATCAGTGTCCCAGTTTTCTCACATCCCCTCCAACATTCATCATTATCTTTTCCTGTCATGTTAGCCAATCTGACAGGAGTGTAGTGGTATCTCAGAGTTGTCTTTATTTCTCTGATCAGTAGTGATTTGGAACACTCTTTCATATGAGTGGAAGCTTCTATTTCATCATCTGAAAATTGTCTGTCCATATCCTTTGACCATTTATCAATTGGAGAATGGTTTGATTTCTTATAAATTAGAGTCAGTTCTCTATATATTTTGGAGATGAGACCTTTATCAGAACCTTTAACTATAAAAATATTTTTCCAATTTGTTACTTCCCTTCTAATCTTGTTTGCATTAGTTTTGTTTATACAAAAGCTTTTTAATTTGATGTAATCAAAATCCTCTATTTTGTGATCAACAATAATCTCTAGTTCTCCTTTGGTCATAAATTCCTTCCTCCTCAACAAGTCTGAGAGGTAGACTATCCTATGTATGATCTCATTCTTTATGCCTAAATCATGGAGCCATCTTGATCTTATCTTGGTGTGTGGGTCCATATCTAATTTCTGCCATACTAATTTCCAGTTTTCCCAACAGTTTTTTTTTTCGAAATAATGAATTCTTTTCCCAAAAGTTAGTACCTTTGGGTTTGTCAAACACTAGATTGCTATGGTTGTACACTATTTTGTCCTGTGAACCTAACCTGTTCCACTGTATGTATCCATTTATCAAGGCAGATTAACTGATATTTATTTCAAAGAGTTCTTTGTTTTCATATTTTATGTCATTCTACTTCCAGTTTAGGTTTATTTTTAAAATGTGCTTATATTTAAAAGGATAGTGGTGTAAATTAAGGTATTTGTCTTTGCTAAAAAATTATCTCTTTTGAATTTAGAAATCTAAAGCCCTATAAAATGAGGAAAGTCCTTCCAGATTTATAATTATGTATTATCGGGAGAATTCTTGAGAGCAGGAACTGAGTTTGTTTTTGTTTTTGTTTTTGTTTTTTTGTTTTTTGCCTTTCTTGCATAAGGATTGGCCTACAATTTGGATGAACATCTATGCATTTACATCCCTAATACAGCCATAACACCCTCCAAGAAAAAGCCTGCTAACCCTCTCCATCAGAGCTGCTTCAGTTTTTTCTACTCATAATCCTATTATGCTTGACAAAATGTTACATGATCCTGGGTATATAAGTATATAAAACAATGTGCAAATCAAACATTTACTGATGATAAATCCCAATTTTGATGGCCCACATTTAGTTATGAGATTCCTTATGGGGAGGCAACCCACAGTTTAAGAAGCTGGGCTCTGGATGCCTGGCC
This sequence comes from Sminthopsis crassicaudata, assembly GCF_048593235.1. Classification (NCBI taxonomy): domain Eukaryota; kingdom Metazoa; phylum Chordata; class Mammalia; order Dasyuromorphia; family Dasyuridae; genus Sminthopsis; species Sminthopsis crassicaudata. The sequence continues at coordinate 59,525,935 of NC_133621.1, forward strand.
GGCTGTCTCTTTGTGAGGATGGATCCTTGTCCTCTCGTCCCTTGCATGCCTCTTATTCTTTCTCTTCAAAGGTTCTTGCTTGCACAGTCACTGACGTGATAAATATCCCTGTATGAATCTGTTCATCTCCATCCTCAGCCCATCCATTTCAGACCCTTCCATTCTCTTCTTCATTATTACCTTCCTCCTTTTTTTCCCTTTCCCATCCCTCCTTCTGAATTTTGTTTCTTCCCTTTTGAATGTTTTTTCCTATCTTCCTTTCTCCTTCTCTTTCCTTTAGTTACTTTTAAAAGTTACATTTTGAAATTTACATTGAAGTTTACATTGTTACATTTTGAAATCATTTCCCTTTCTGACCCAATGGTACACTTACTTCGGCTTCTCAAGTATATGGCGCCCTGTACTGCAAGCCTCCATAGTGGCTCCAAGAGTCCAGCTGCAGCCCTTCTATCTCTGTCCTGTGCTCCAGGTTATTCTCTGATCTACCCTTCTTTCCAATCAAAGCTCCCAGCTCCCCAGCATAGTGCTTACCCCTTATCCTTTTCCCTTCCACAAATGTTTACTTACTAAACCAATCAAACTGTTATTTAGTGAAATTTAAGAAGGGAACTTTTGGGGAAGGGCTCTTATTTAAGTCACCCTATCCAGAATAGCCTATATAAGGATGGACCTAAGAGAAGAGAGCAGATTTTGTCACCCCTGAGTGGCCAGATGGCATAATGCATAGCCTCATACTCTCAAATCCCTCTCCCTTCCCTTCCGAAGTGAGTTCTCTTCCTTTCAGTAGCTTCTTGTCTCAAACTTAAAGCTTAGGTTAGTCAAAGTTTCATTCTTCCATGAAGTGGAGACCCACTCAAGATATGAGTGACTTAGGGCTTCAGTGTTGTCCCTATCATGGCTTTTCTTATCTGAAGATTAGAATATTTTCTAGTCATGGATTCTCAGAACACCTGGATACTCCTTGTTGGAGAATAGATTTCCCTGAGTGTCTGTGAGGGAAGTATTCAGAAAGTCTTGAGAGCAATGCTCTGCCCTGCCAAGTCCTCCACATGCTTTCCCCCAGAAATGGCTGGTTGTAAAAGTAATATTAATCATTAATTTAGATGACTTTCTTTCCATTTGTCTTAATTACCATGCAACACTATAATGTTTATGTATGTGATTAAATATATCAAAGTGACTGCTATAAATTTTAATACCAAACCTTTTTATCCATATTTGTTGCTAGTAAAGTATGTTCATGCATTCAGAACTTAAGAGTCTCTATCTCTACAATATGGCTCTTTCTTGGTCCTTCATTGACTTCAAGATCACTCTTAGGCTTTTGACCATTATACCAGTCTCTTGAGTCTGGAATTACACCATTCCCCAGTGTCTTCTGATTTGATCTTTGACCAGTAATCATTGTGTATGGATCAACTAGGATATGCTCCAAGTGGAAAAAATTTAATCAGATCACCTGATTTAAAATAAACTTTTATGATATAATATTGATAGGATGAAGGAAAGAGCTTTCATTGGCAAAAAGAGAGCACTTCACATTTTGACTGGTTCCAGAGTGATGGAAGCTTAACAAAAAATAGATAATTATTTAATGGTAACAAGAACAAAGGCAGAGAAAATATGAAAGGAAATAAAAAAAATTAAGTTAAGAAGAGACCCTGGGACATCATCTTGTATAGAGTATGGAGACAGAAACCCTGAGAAATACCCTCCAACCCCCATGTTCTCATGGATGGAACGATTAGGACATCTTAAGGCTGTTTGAAACTCACCTGTGGTGTGCTTATAGGATGGGGAAGAAAGTGGGTCATCTCATACCTTCCTAGTTTATAAGTAATTATTTCTGCTAACTGGGTGCTAATTTTGGATTTTCCTACCTCATTAAAGAGCAGAAGTGCTGATAGTACTCTCTAAATTTTGATGTCCTGGGACAAAACTCTAATCACCTTGCCCTAGTTATGCTTTTGGTACCATGTGACTTTTCCCAAAGTCTTTTTCTTCTTTTCCTGGCAGAAACTTTTGGAAAGGGGATATTTGCTCAGTTTCCCTTTCTCAAGTCCCGTCCAGTTACTATTAAGATTCCATCATGTCTGGCAAACCGAGACACTTCTCAAATAATTTTCCCCATTCAGAGTCCCCAAAGAACCCAGTCTCAATATATGTATACATGACCAAACAGTTGTTTTGCTGAACAAAAAGAATCAGACTTTGAAATAGTGTACATTTAGCCTGTGAAGGAAATCCAAAATGCAGGTGGACAAAATTAGAGGGATTGGAAATTCTATGTAGTGTTTCATAGTCATCTCCCAAAGTTCTTTCGCTGAGTGTAGCTGGTTCAGTTTAACATATACTTTGACATATTTAACATGTATTTGTCTACCTGCAATTTAGGGTAGAGAGTAGAGGGAAGGAGAGGTAAAGTTGGAACAGGTTTTGCAAGGATCAATGCTGAAAAATTGCCCATGCATATGTCTTGTAAATAAAAAGCTATACTAAAAATAATATAACTATTTAAGAGGTCTCAATTTCTTTTCTATAAAATGAAGGCATTAGATTCAAGGACCTCTGAGTTCCCTTTGACACTTCAGTCTATGATCTGTGATCTTTGCACTTCTCTCAAACTTAGCTTTTATTTAAACTATTTTAAATTTATAAAAGAATTTGTTGTATAATTAGGATGCTTTAAATAACAAAAATTATCATAGAATATATGGTCTCCCCTATCCCTGGCAAACTAACATGCAGGTTTTAATGTATCTTTTAATTATAAAATTAATTTTAGAAGGAAAGCTAAAAAGCCTCAAAATGTTTATTTGTTGCTTCATGTTAGAAAACATAATCTCTTCACTACTGCCTTGTGTTGCTACATTATTTGTCACTTTTTTTTTTTTTTTTTTTTTTTGTATTCCATGGCAGGACTTCCATTGTCGAATGGCAATTCAGGATCTAAGTGCAATCCCTCCTATATTAGATCTCTTGAAATCTGAATATCCAATTATTCAACTTCTGGCTCTCAAGACCTTAGGGACTATTACCAATGATAGAGAAAGCAGAGTAATGCTGAGAGAATCCCAAGGACTGGAACAACTTCTTAAAATTCTTGAAACTAAGGTACTTTAAAAAATGTGACTTTAAATCTTCTTTAAAAGTACTTGTGTAACACAATGACTTGCAATAACTAGAAAAGGTAATTTGCTCAAATCAAAAAGGACAACTAAAAATCCAATAATATTATTTTTAAAAATTAAGATACAATAATTCATTAACTCAATATTTTATGAAAAAAGAGCTATCAAGGATTTTTTTTAAAGAAGTAATTATATTATGTACAATAACAATTTGGCTAATGAAGTGTTGCTTAGTGGAAGTCCTTGACAGACTTTTGTAATAGCTAAATATAAATAATTTGTAATTGACGTATAAATAGTTCATCAGAAATTCTTGTGAGAAATGGAAAACATTTTAAAATATTTATTATATTGTTCATACTCTTCTCTTTCCTTTCCCTTTTTCCCCAGTATTTTGCTTCTGACAATCACCTCCCTCAAACAACCCTTCCGTTTTACAGCCCCTCCCCCTTTCTTATACATTTCCCCTACTACTTCTATTTTCCCTTCTATTAGCTTCCCTCTTTCCTTTCCCCTTTCCTCTTCTACTTCCTTATAGGGTGAAACAAGTTTTTCTATGAAAGAATAAGATTCACACAGTGTTTATCTCCCTCCTTTCTTTCTCTTAATTATAATAGGTCTTCTTTACCTCTTCATGAGATGTAATTTCCCTCATTTTGCCTCCATTTTCCTTTTTTTCATTACAATCCCCTTTCTATCTTTATCTTATTTTTCATATTATCACAATAAAACCAAATTATACCCATACTCTCTAAGTATACCCATAGAAATATAGTTCTCAAGAGTTCTTTCCTTTGGAGATCAAATTTTTGGTTCAGTTCTGGTCTTTTCATAAGAAATAAATGAAATTGACCTGTTTCATTGAATGTCTATCTTCTTCCCTGAAAGATAATGCTCAATTTAGCTAAATAGTTTATTTTTGGTTGCAATCCAAGTTCCTTTGCCTTTCGGAATATTAGATTCCAGGCCCTTCAATCCTTTAAGATGGAAGCTGCTTATGTCCTGGGTAATTCTGATTGTGGCTCCTCGATATTTGAATTGGTTTTTTTTGGCTATTTGCAATATTTTTTCCTTGATCTGATAATTCATAAATTTAGCTACAATATTTCTTGGAGTTTTCATTTTGGGGGTCTCTTTCAGGAAGTGTTGGTGAATTCTTTCAATGGCTATTTTACCTTCTGGTTCTAGAACATTAAGGCAGTTTTCCCTGATAATTTCCTGAAAGACGATGTCTAGGTTCTTTTTTCATCATGGTTTTAAGTCCATGTTGAAGTCCAATGTTCCTTAGATCTCTTTTTCAGGTCAGTTGTTTTCTGTGAAATATCTTTCTTTTAGTCTCCTTGAGGCATTCACTTCCATTTGTTCAATTCTAATTTTTAATGTATTATTTTTTCAGTTATCTTTTTTTAGCCCCTTTTGTATTTGGCCAATTAAATTTTTAAATGAGTTTTTTGTTCATTGCACTTTTTTTTTCCAATTTTACAAATTCTGTTTTTCAATTAATTGGTTTCTTTTTCATATCTATTTTGTAAGTAGTTATTTGCCTTTTCCATTTCATCAAATTTCATCACATCTATTTTTAAGGAGTTTTCTTCTGATAATTTCTGTTTACCCTCTTGCAAAGATCTCATTTCCTTTCCCCATTTTTCTAATAACACTTTTAAGATTCTTTTTGAATTCTTCCAGGAGAGGCTTGTAAAATGGGGACCAGCTCATATCACCCTTTGGGGCTTCATTTGGAGTTATTTGCCTTTGGAATCCTTAAGGATTGAGGTCTGTTCCTCTCTTTCTCTTTAAAATTTGTCTATGGTCAGAGTTCTTTGTGCTTTTTTGCTCATTTTTTAAAGGTTGAGGAGCCTTAAGACAAAGGAGCCAGCTGATTGTTTTCCCTGGGGCAGTTCTGCTGATTGACTTCTATTGTGGTGTAATTGCAGCCAGGTCCCGCTTCTTCCAAGGCTCAATGGCTTACAATTTGCCTTTTGCATTTTCTTTTGGTTGCCTTGCAGCAAATCTGCTAAACTACCAGCTTGCAATCAGGACAGAGTAGCCTAAGAGCCTCCCAGTAGATTCCCAGGTGGGTAGACACTGCAAATGCTCTGGCTCCCCACCTCAGCTCCCTGTCCCATGGCTCTCTGGAATTTGATGACCTCTCCCTCTGCCTGATTAACACTGATCTTTCCTGAAGTTCTTCCAAAGTATCTTCTTCTGGACATTGTACTCCAAATATTTGTGGGTTCTGTCACTGCAAAACCAGTTCAGAGGCTCAATCTGCTGTTGGTTTGAGAGAAGATCAGAGGAGATCAGATAAAGATAAGTTTGCTCTCTGCCATCTTCTATTGTTCATACTATTAACTTACAATTTTATGAACACACTATTTATTAAGCACACAAGTATTAGTATCAAACTATATTTACTGTATATATAAGTATTAGTATTAAACCAACATGAAAATTCCTCAATATTCATTGAGGAAAGAGGACATTGAAGGCATATTAACAATGTAACAATGTCTTAATTTCTTGAATACTTTGGTTTTAAAAGTTATTCATTTTGGATTTGCACTTCCTGACTTATAAGAAAGGGCCTAAAAAAATGACTCAGAACTTAAAAGTATGTTTTGGCTAATGGCCAAATATTTGAAATTTGTAAAGTCTACATTAATGAGGTTTTAGCATAATTCTCTTCACCAATAAGTGGTCATTTCTATTATAATGTCACTAAAGTAGACTGAAAAATGAAGTTAAAAGACATTGTTTTATCCAGGCACTGTAAAAATTCCTATAGAAATAACATTTTCTACATAGATATGCATATGCATACATAGATACATATCTACATAGATACATATGCAATGTGGCATAATAGAGAACTGTCTTAAAATGAGAAAAACATGTTTAAACATCACTTCTGATACATTCTCATTAGTTCTATGACATGGGTAAGCCATTTAAGCTAATATGTAATCTTGATAAAAACTGATAAAAGTCATAAATCCAGATCCCTCCCAAGTTAGTATAATGTCTTTAGTACCTTTCCTCATAGATGGGGCCCCCAGTATAGGTCCAAATCCACACACAATCACAGGTCATTAATTCCTATTCTGTATTTACTTGTCTTTAGTCAGACATAGGATACTATGAAATAACATAATAAGAAAAGCTATAAAAGAACATTCTCTCCACAAACATACGATACTCATGTACATCTCCTCATGCATGAGGGGAACAAACATAAAGAACATGTATACAACTTACAGCCCTACTGTAGTAGGATTGCTCTGGGCTTTACTCTGTTCTATCAAATGATGGCTCTGTCCCACCTTAGAAGCTTTCTAGGAGCTGGCAGTTTCTTGTTAGTAACTCCTGGACTTATCTTTCTGTAGGCATCCCCTGGCCCTGTCAGTTTCGGATAATCGGAGTCAACCCAGTTAGCTAACAGAAGCCAAACTGAGTTATCTGGCCAAGGCAGTTTTTTCAATTTTTCTTTTCAATTCATATGACAGAAAATTACATTCTCTGTACAAAAAACTATCTTAACTTAGGGCAAACAGAGGCAGTACATCTAAGGCCTATGTTCCCCAGTAAATTATGTATATCTATAGGAGCAAAGCCTACTTTGGCTCTGGATTTTGTCTAGTAAAAAGTCTTGCCTGCCTTCTTTCTTATCTTTTATTATTAGTCGTAATTATTATTATATTCTTATAGAACTTTTAAGGTTGGCAAAGTACTTTACCATATTATCTCATTTTGTCCTCAACAACCTTGGGTGGATTGTTGAGTAAGTGCTACAAAACACTTTAAGGGATCCATGATCCCATTACTCTCTCTAACTGGTCAGGTGACAACTCAGGTTATGCAGATGAGGAAACTGAGACCTGAAGAAGTTAAATAATGTCAAACTAAGGCCCGAGGGCCAGGTGCGGCCTGCTGAGGATGTTTATGTGGCCCTTTGGGTTATGGCAAATGGGCTGAGGGGCTGAGACAGAATGTGAACTTTTGTTTTTACTATAGTCTGGCCTTCCAACAATCTGAGGGACAATGAACTGGCCCCTTATTTAACCCTCTTCTAAAATATGATCCTTTCTCCTCACAGTTTCTCTAAGAAATTTCTGACATCTATTCCCTGAAAGATAATGCTTAATTTTGCTGCAGAGTTGATTTTTGTTTGCAATCCAAGTTCCTTTGCCTTTCAGAACATCAGATTCTAGGCCCTTTAATTCTCTAAAGTGGAAGCTGTTAGGTCCTGGATAATCCTGATTGTGGCTCCTCCATATTTGAATTGTTTCTTTCTGGCTACTTGAAATATTTTTTCCTTGATCTGATAATTCTGAAATTTAACTACAATATTTAGACCACTGGTCTAAAGGCATAATGAAAACTTGGTTCTCTCCCTATTTAAAACACAATCCTTTTTTTCTAATGCAATTCATTCCCTTTCTGAATTGGAGTTTATAAAATACCTTCATGTGTGTGATTTAACTTGTTATTTATAACAATTCTGTGAAGTATGTAGAGAATTGGAGGGAACTAACGTTTATTATGTGTTTTATAAATATTACCAAACAATTAGTAATTTTATCAAAGTAGTAGGATATAAAATAAACCTACATAAATCATCAGCATTTCTATATATCACCAACAAAGCTCTGCAAGAAAAGATAGTAAGAGATGAAACCATTTAAAATAACCATAGACAACATAAAATATCTGAAAGTATACTTGCCAAGACAAACCAGAAACTTCATCACGAAGTTAGATTTAAACAATTGGAGAAATATTGTTCATGAGTGATTAAAGCCAACATAATTTTTTAAACATGGCAATTCTTCTTATTCAATGCCATCCCAATTAAACTATCACAATTATTAAAAACTTTTATTGAGTAAAAAAAATAACAGAATTCATTCGAAGAAAAAAATGTTAAGACTATTCAAGGAATTAATGGGAAAAAATGTAAAGGCAGGAGGTTTAACAATACTAAATTATAAACCAGATTAAAAGCCAGCAATTAACAAACTAAGAAATAGAAAGGTGGATTAGTGGAACAGAGTAAAAAAGGCACAGTAATAAATTGTTATAGTAATCTTCTGTTTGATAAATACAAAAATTTAAGCTTTGGGGATGAGTGAATTCTTAAAAGCTGAAAAACACTCTGGAAATATGAATCATTCCCTTTGATCATCTGATCAAAGAATAGGAACAGGCAGCTTTTGGAAAAAGAAATAAAGCTATATGTAATCATATAGAATATGCTAAATCATCATTGAATAGAGAAAAAAATAGAAAAAAAATGGCAAAACATCATTACATACTCAGTGCTCCCTGGGCTAATGCTAGCACTGAGAAATAGTGGTCTTTCAAGATTTAAATAGTTCTGTCAATTCAAGTTATAGAAAAATAGAAGTATTTCTTTTTTAAAAGAAGTTTTAATTAAAGTTTGTGATTTAGAGCAAAATTCTATGCCAAATCATTTGTGAGAGTTGATTTCAGTTGGCAAAAGAAGGAAAAACCCCTGCAAAAGATATGAATTGGTAATGAGTAAGTACTTTTATTAAATTTTATATTACAGTTATCAATCAGCTTTCAAATAGCTTTGAGAGACAGGGTAAGGTTTAGATCAGTTTCCATGATCAGTTTCCAGGCTAAACTAAATTGGAAATCTAATGGAAAATGTCTTACTTTATCAAAATTTTCACATACTTATCCAAGTTCTGTTATAGAATTCCTGTCAGACATGTAATTAGTCATAATAACCATTCTTCCTATTAATTTTTGAGAGGCAAATCAGAATGAAAAATACAATTAATGGACAAGTTAAATTTTTCCAATGTTTACCTTTGGATTGAGTTAGCCACTTTTGAAAATCACATGACCTCCATCTGGCCAACAGAACAGTAATTTCCAACAGGCACTTGTGACGTGAGAGCTCATTCAGGGATGAAGGGACAGTCAGTGTCAAAGCCCAGAGATGAGAGGTGTTGTCTAGATGATAGAGAGTATAAAGTAGGATGAGGGTTAAGAATGTCTTTAAAAGCTAAACAGAGAGACTTCTGTTTGCTCCAATAGATATATTTAGAGGTTACTGAATTAGGGTTAATAACACAGGCAAACTTGAACTTTAAGGGATTCCTTATGGTAATTGTGTAGAGGAGAGATCAGTGAGAAGAGGCATGATTCCAGAATGCCAATGCAGTAGTTCCAGAGACAAAGAGATGATGAGGGTCTGAACTAGGTGCTGATCCCATGAGTAAAGAAGAGACTGGTATGAAAGCTCTCGTTAGTAATTGCATAAGTACGTGGCATGAAGCAGTTAGGACTTGTGACTGTAAGCTTAGGAGACTGCAAGAATGGTGGTGCCTTTGGTGGAAAAGGGAATGAGTTATTATGGACATGTTGCCTATGGGACATCCAATTAAAAATAGCTGCTAAGTAGTTTAAAATGTACCAGTGGAGCTCAGATGAGAGACTTTGACTGGATATATAAATATGGGAGTCATCTGCAAGAAGGTGGTAAATAAACTAATGAAAGTTAAGGAGGTGAGAGAAAGAGAATGTAGGAAGGAGGGTCAAGGATGAAGTCTTGGGATATACCCACAATTAGGGCATGACATTAAAGATGTACATGATACAGAGCAGTGCTCAGGAAAGTAAGTCATAGGAGAAGCAAGAAAGTCACACTCCAAAAACTCAAAAACGAGAAAACATCCATGAGGATCTTCAAGATTAGAGGTTGAAAAAAGGTCTGGAAGGTTAAGGATTGAGAAAAAGCCATCAGATGAGCAATTAGGAGCTTAGCAGTACCTTCAGAAGAGGACCTGGACATCTTTAGAATTATAAAGGGGAGAAGAGATATAGGATGGTAGTCTGAGTTGATGGTAGGGTCCAGTGAGGGTTTGGGGGCCTATTTCATTATAGTGAATGCATCCCTAAGAGGAGAAGGTGTCAGAAGTTGAGAAAATAGGCTGAAGCTTGGAACAGTCTGTGTGGGAAGTGGGATAAGGAACCCATCAAGGAAAGAATAAAAGAAAGGTTATTTGAAAGAATTAATGCTGCTTCTGAATTATATGCAATGCTTTCAAAGGTGTAAATTAGTACAAATTATATAAATTATTGAAAATATGTAATTTTGCTTTTGAGATTTACTTAGAGGAACAGAGCCAAGATGGTGGAGAGTAGACAGGTCTTTATCTGAGCTCTTTTGGTATCTCTCAAATCAACACCAGATCAAGCCTCTAAAATGATTTTGGAATAACAGAACCCACAAAAGTTTGGAGTGTAACAAATTGGAGCTTCAGAAAAGGTCTGTTTCAATTGGGCATGAAGGGAGGTGGCCAAGTACAGATGCAGTGCAGGGACTTGGGCGGTGTGGGGTCCATGGACCAGGGGGTCTACTAGGAGGCTGTTAGCCAAAATACAGCAGTATTGACTAGTCCCTTGAAGTTCAGAAATTCAGAAGCTAGTGGACCAGATTATTGGCTGAGACATCTAACACAAATACAAAAGGCAAATAATGAGCCTCTGAATCCCAGAATAACAAGGGACTTGGCCATGCCCACCTAGCACAGGAAGAAAGCCAGCAGCACTGGTCCAGGGCAGCAAAAAGTCACTATCACTTGAAAAGCAAGCTTGGGACAAAAAGCATATTTTAAAAACTCTGACCATAGATAGTTTAGCATATTTTAAAAACTCTGACCATAGATAGTTTTTATGGAGAAAGAGAAGACCAGACCTCAACTCTAAAGCACTGAAGATATAAATCATCTCCAGATTACCATAAAGAGTGATATAAATTGGTCCTCATGTCATTTCAAGGTTCTCTTGAAAGAATTCAAAAAGGATCTTAAAAGAGAGTTAGAAGAAAAAGCACATAACTCCTTACAAAATAGATTTGACAAAATAGAAAAAAGAAAACAACTCAATGAAAAACAGAATTTGTGAAATGGGGAAAAAATTCATTAAGCAAACAACTCATTTAAAAATCCAATTGGCCAAATGCAAAAGGAGATAAAAGAAAATAATTTACTAAAAATTAGAATTGAGTAAATGGAAGTGAATGGCTCAATGAGACTAAAAGAATCTGCCAAACAAAACAAAACAAACCCCCCCCCCCAAAAAAAAAATACAAGAAAAAAAAAAGAAAGAAGGAAAGAAAAAAAAAAAAAGAAAAAACAGAAGAAAATGTGAAATACCTCATTGGAAAAACAACTGCCTGGAAAATAATTTAGCAGAGACCATATAAGGATCATTGGACTTAATGAAAACCATGATGAAAAAAGAGCCTAGAAATCATCTTTCAGAAAATCATCAAGGAAAACTGTCCTGATGCCCTAGAACCCAGAAGATAAAGTAGCCATTGAAAGAATTCACCAATCACCTCCTGAAAGAGACCCCAAAATGAAAACTTCAAGGAATATTGTAGTTAAATTTCAGAATTATCAGATCAAAGAAAAAATATTTCAAGTAGCCAGAAAGAAACAATTCAAATATGGAGGAGCCACAATCAGGATTATCCAGGACCTAACAGCTTCCACTTTAAAGAATTAAAGGGCCTAGAATCTGATGTTCTGAAAGGCAAAGGAACTTGGATTGCAAACAAAAATCAACTCTGCAGCAAAATTAAGCATTATCTTTCAGGGAATAGATGTCAGAAATTTCTTAGAGAAACTGTGAGGAAAAAGGATCATATTTTAGAAGAGGATTCTCCTTTCAGAAAAGAATCTCCATGGATTGTGATGTTTGTCTTTGGGCTAATAATTGGTACCTAGCTAATGTCTTTCTTTTATTTTCATTTTATGTTTGATAATACTATTGCATACTTTTTTTGTGATGAAGTATGGTATGCATTTATGAGATTTGTACTGTCATTTTGCTGCTATTGGTTTTATTAAACATAATTGTTGGTTTTATTAAACATAATTTGCAAAGTTTTGAATTTTCTATGCTTTATTTAAATTCTAAGTGGAGATGCAGCATGACCTAGTGGTTAGAAGACAATACAGAGAATCAGTAATTATAATTTTGCCTGTATAATTCACATATCACTTAATATTGGTTAAATCGCCTTACTCATCATTTGTCTGAGACTGTGTGTGACTATGTTATGCTGACCAAATAAGTAGAGGTATAAAAAAGATATCAAACAATGATTTTTCTATATTCCTTTAGCTGTTTCATTGCCCAATTTTATACCACTTCAAGTATGCTTTTACTTGAAGCTTCTATGTTTTAGCAAAGCACACAAATGAAATATTTTTTTTTATTTTTTAAAGAAATTATAATTATTGTTGTTTGATTCTGACTTAATTTTTTACTAAATGAGAAAACCCTTCATACTGGTACAGATAGATAACTCTTTTTCAATTAGTAGTCTTAAAATGTTACATTGGGCATTGAAAAATTAAATACTTTGCTCAGGGTGACTGAGCCAGTGTGTGGGAGGCTCATGGCTCTCTGCCCACTATGTCAGGCAACCTTATCTTACAGACCTTGAAAATATTTCTTAACAAAAAGAATTTTTAAAATCTCGTGATTTTATACACACAATGTATCAATTAATATACATTTTTGGCCCTATTGCCCAGAATAAGTCAGTTTACTCTCCAAATACCTCTAGAGAATGATCTAAAACCTGAAATTTTAGAAAAGTTCCTAATCTGCTTCAGTAAATATTTGGGTCTAACATCTTATGGCCAATTCATAATTTCTAAATTTATTCCCATCATGCTTGTGGTGGATGAGCAGTAGGCAAGGCAAAAAAGAAGTCAAGTTTGATAGTCATTGGAACTCCATAATTTCCTTCTGCCTCTGCCACAACAAATGTATACAACGATTTTAGTGACCCTTTACACAAAATATTGGACAAAATACTAAAATCTTTTTTGTTTTTATTATTAGGAATTTAATGATCTCCACATAGAAGCTCTTGCTGTGCTAGCTAATTGTCTTGAGGATGTGGATACCATGCAACAACTTCAACAGGTCGGAGGTCTTAGGAAACTCCTGTTATTTGCAGAAAATACCACATTTCCTGATATCCAGAAGAATGCAACTAAAGCAATTGCTAGAGCAGCTTATGATCGTATGTATAATTTTAAAGGCAAATATCATGATTGTACAACTAGTTAATCCTTTCACTTAAGGCTGAGCAAGGTGCCAAGCCAAGTAGCATAGAGTTCCCTTTGTCAATGGCATAAGACAATAGGATGGCCTACAAATTAATAATAATATAGTCATGTTCTTGTCTTTTTATAATTACTCATTTCTCTACAGAGTTTTTTAATATTCTCTTATTTACTGTGGATTTCAGGATTATACAGAATATGTGCATTATTTGTGATCTTGAAAGCTGTTGTTTAAATAAGTCTGTGCTAGGAATGGTATCTATATAGTAATTTTTCAAGCTGTAATCTAAGTCTAGTAGTGCCATGTAACAGGATATGAAAAATTCTGTATTCATGACTATACATAATAAGATTTTCATTTCAGTGATGAGTTCTGCTAACATAAATCTGCAAAACTGGAGTGGTTTGTTTGTGTCAACAGAACCAAAGATGAAATTACAATTTGAATTTATATCTATTGAGGAGTATTTTATTTAACACAATATGTGATTTAAGTTTTTTTCCCCTTCTGTATCACTCCTATTTCCTAAGAATGACAGCTTGACTATTTTAAGTGAGTTACATTCTGAACATATATATATATATATCTATATAGATCTATAGATCTATATAGATATATATATATATATCCTTCTTAATTCACACAAGAGACCTTCCTTGCAACTCTTGCCCTAGTTCAACAAGCAGAATTTCACTGACAGAAATTATACCTATAGAAGGTATGAAGAATTATACTGAGAAGTCTAGACCCAAAGAAAGAACTTGAAATCAATAACAACAAATCACTTGTATGGTGCTTTAAGATTTGCAAAATACTTCTCAGACAAATCGACCTTCTTTTTGTTCTTCACGCTTGGTATTCTATCTCTTAACTACCTTGTGAGGTCAGGGTAAGTGTCAGCTCAAAAGAATTTATCCATGAACACCCAGAAAATAATTGTGATGGGATTAGAATCCTTGTCTTCCACCTTCTCTTGTGCCCAGCATGCTGCTTCTCAAAGTAAGGTGGTTGTTTTTATATGGTTTATCCTTAGTTTACACTGAGCACGGTGGGCTGGAAAGATTGCTGGTTTTGGCAGTGACTTGGCAGCAGGCCTTGTATGCAAGGAAGGACCTTGACACTGGGTGTATGACCTAGATTGGCCCTACACCTGAGTCTGTAAGATGAAGATATTCACATTCACTACCTCAGGAGATCAAGTGGTTATCAACCTGAAGGTAGTTAAATGTGAGATGGTGTCGGGCCTGGAGTCAGGCACTTTAACCCTCTTTTCCTTAAACTATTAATGCTGGCATGTTCTGGTCCATGGGGTCACAAAGAGTTGGATACAACCAAAAAACCAAATCACCACAAATGTGATACAAGAATTGTTGTCACACGCAGACACTGCCTCCAAGGGAAGGGAAAGGGCCATAGGGACAATGGCTGCCTTCCTACTGCACAGCTCAGTTTCCCAGCCAAATGTGCACCTACAGAAGCCATGTCCACTTCATTTGACAAAACAGCTGCCCTAAGCTCATAGTCACCAAGTCTGTAGCTCCTATACACCATCCACATGCATAAACATTTATGTGACAACCCTTTGAAAAGGAGTCAAGCAACTGCCATTGTCAGAAAAATCCTTGTCAACAGTAATAAGAACACTTTCTATTTATTTGCCTTAGAGTTTCCCAAAAATCTGGGAGGTGTGACCATTTTACAGCAGAAGTTAATTGACTTGCCTACGGTCACCAATCCAGTTTAAGGCAGGTGTTTCTAGCACTGGAGCCACAATGCTGCCTCTAATTAGCCTTCCATCCTTTGTCATGTAATGATCCTCTGAAGTATCACCATTACTATTATTATTTTCTTTAAAAATAAATGAAATGGATAATCCATTGTCTCTAACCTCTCTAAACCCACATTGGGTATAACCTTGTGCTGCCTCTTCTGTTCCCAGCATAAAAGGCTCTACCACCAAAGGTCTAAAGCAAAACAGGTAAAACAGTAAAACAAGGCAAACTCTTTTGAGTGACTCCTGTGCCTTCTGATCACTATTTTCCTCCTTTGCTTAGATATTGATTACCTGAATACAACCTTGTTTGTCTTGACTATGCCCCCATAGGCTGTGCAAGTACATATCTGTCAGCTAACATAAGGAGTATATAAGGAAAAAAACTCCACTGGGATGACCTAGAGTCCGGGTGAGCAGTGTGGAGTGAAGGGAAAATGAAGCAATCTTGGCAATGAGCACTAAAAGCATATTCAGGTTGACATTACACCAAGGACTTCTTGTTTGTACTGAAAACACCTGGACCGCAAACACTATGTCATAGCTTGTTCCATTTAATCCCTGCCTCCAAGGCTCCCCCAAATGGCACAACCCAACCTACATGAGGAAAAGGAGCCAGTCTGACATAATGAATGGATAGAGTGAGTGATTTGTAGTTGTGAAGAACTGGGTTTGAATCTTCTGTTCTTCCTTGCTCTCTCATCATAAACAAGTCACTTAAATTCTCTATAAGATGGATAGTATTTAATTACCAGGAAATACCAGTACCTGTAAGTTGCACAAACCTCATCAACCTGTTGTGAGGACCACACCAAACTTTAAAATGCTACATCCATGTCTATGATTATGATTATTTTTGAAGACTCATGGGAGAGATATCTACAGTGGAGTTGCAAGGACTTTTCTAAATATTCTAGAGTTTGTGATGGCTGCTTCTGTGCACCCAACATTACCCAAAGCACTCACAATCTCTGAGAACTACTGTTCATAACCCCTGAATGTGGAATTAGCAATCAAGATGACATCTGAACTTCTTACAAAAGGAATTTCTTCAGGTATTTAGTGTGTTTAGATACAGGCTGCAGGAAAATAGATTATAACTCCACTGGAGTGTGTTAACCATGAAGAAACTCCTCAAAGATATCTACTAGCTTCAGTCATAGCGTACTCAATGAAATTTCATTAATGACTTCTAAATATGGAGACCAAACTCAAATGAATCCATCTTGTTCAGTTGGATTTTCCCTCCAGGGATCATGACCCAATTATTTCTGCCCACGTCTATATCTTTCCATAAGTTAATCACAGGAGGTTTACTTGTCACTGATGAGAGCCTTCCTTTGATTTAGCTGCACATTTGGAGACTTTATCAGTGGAGCGTATAGACTGCCAGTGATTATCTCTTGCTCTTGCCATGACACCTTTAGCCTATTTCATCAAAATTCCTTATTATGTGGTAAGCCTGCTACCATTTATTGTGTAACTTTCCATTGTCTTTTTATGGTGCTTATTTTAAATTCTTCCTATACTATCATGTACCATGATTTGGAAAGCTGGATGTTAGTATTAGCAATATGGGCCTTTGTTTCTGGAAGAAGTTTGGATTTATAAAAGGAGGCTTGGAATTTCCTGAATCCAGCCTGCTCTTGTCCTGATTAGTTCTGGGTCTAGTTCATCTGAACATCCATCCCCATGACATACATGTGGTTGAGTCCTGAAGGTTAGACACTCACAAACCACTTGTTTTCTCTCATGTAGATGGTCTGAACAAACCCTGGAATGATTATGGATCTTTTGTAAGAGTCACTGCCAAGTGTCGCCATGCACAGAGAGAGCATTGGAGGGCCTTCACATCCATAAGATCCATAAGCTTAAGATTGGACTCTGTGAAAGCTAGATAACCTGTCTTGAGCCATAAACTAAAGCCTCTTGACTATCAACAAAGCATAAAAAAAAAGGTCATTATATTTGTAGTAGGAGTCATCAGGTTCATGTCTTGATCATTCATAATTCTTTGTGCCCTGCATTCCAGGTCAAACACAACCCCGCCCCCCCCCCCTCACCTCCTTCCCCAAAGCCCTACAGGAGTCACCTTCCAAACACTTGCAATAGTTCAGAAAATTCCCAATAATTCAGGCATAATGAGTCAGTGTGTCATAAATTTGATAAATTCATTATTGTCCTCCTGCTGGTGTAATTACTTGAGCATTAGGACCCAGATCACAATATTATCCTTATTTTTGTTGTCTCTCAGTAAGATTAGCAGCTTACTTGTCTTTGCTTAGGCTTCACACTCTCTCTTAAAAAGGAATGTATATTTTATTGATATATTTAATTTTTATGTCGCCTACATTTCCTGATATACCCCTGCCCCTACTTCTTGAACCTTATTTTTGCCAAATTTTAATAGTCTTATTACCTTCAGGTGTAATTCTTCTGTCCCCTTTTCCTCAGGGCTAAGAAGCATGGATCTGCTTTTTTCTTAATTCCAATAATTTATTTTGTACACCAGTGATCTCTTTATCCAGTGACTTTATAATTAGGATCCAATTTTTTTTTCATTTTTTTGGTTTTGCTTGACTGATTCTTGTCCCATTGACTCATTTCCATTTTTTTCAGTTCTGATTTTTAGTGAATTATTTTCATTTACTTTTTTTTAACTTCTTTTTGTATTTGTCCAATTGAATTTTTAAATGAGTTGTTTTGTTCTATGGAATATTTTCCATTTAACAAAACATTTCCATCTGTTTTTTAGGAGTTATTTTCTTTTTCCATTTTGTCAACTCTATCTTTTAATGAGTTATATGTTTTTCCATTTCACTAAGTCTATTTTGAGTTGCTTTTTCCAAACTCTCTTGCAAAGTTTATATTTCCTTTCCCCATTTTTCTTCCAGTTCTCTTTTAAGATCTTTTTAAAGTTTTTTTCTAGGAGAGCTTTGTGTGATGGGGATCAAGTTATATTGCTTTTTTGGGCTTCATCTGGAGATAATCTGCTTTTAGTCTCTTTAGGGTTTGAAATCTGTTCTTTTCTTTTACCATAAACACTTTTTATGGTTAGAGTTCTTTTTGCTTTATTATTCATTTTTTTTAAAGTTGAGGTCTGTTTTTAGGGCAAAGGAGTTTTTACAAGTGGCTATGGCTACACTGGGTCAGTGCTGCTTTATTCCCAGTGCTGGGTGGGAGTGGCCAGGTCCCCTGAGATTCTGGTGTTTTGGGGTTCACTATTTGTAATGTTTTCTGACTCTGCCAGCTTCTTGAAATCCTCCTGAATGTGTCTTGGTTTCTGTGGGGGAGGCAAGAGGACCACCGCCAAGGTCTCTGTCTTCCAGTTCTGATTCTGGCTGAGTTTGTTCGAGCTTATATAATCTCTTATCATAGGTATGAATCTTGTAGAACTATAGTAAGTACTAAGTACATGTACTGAACTATAGAAGTGTTAAGCACCGTAGTAAACAACCATTGTCTCTATCAATTCCACTGACTTAGTACCTTATAAGAATCCTTTTCAAGTTCAGAGTCCTGGCCCATAACAACTATTGATCTTTTGTGTTTGTGTTGGATGTTTTATAACTTTTCTGTTGATCTACTGGCTTGCAGCCAGGCCAGAGTGGCCAACACTGCTGTAGATTCCTATGGATCCCTCCCCATAGATTCTCCGCCATGGGGAGTATGCACCAACCTGTGGAGCCCAGACCCTGCCTGGGATTCTGAACTGTCTGTGCTGGCATCTGTGCTTAGCTGCCTGTGCTTGGCCCGCCTCCCTCCATGCCTGATTGAAACAGACCTTTTCTGGTGATCTTCCAAATTGTCTTCTGTAGGTAATTTTTTGTATTCCCAGTATTCATGGATTCTACCAGTCCAGAGCTACTTCAGAGGCTGGATTTAGTAATTAGTCTGAGCTTGTGGAAGAAGGTCAGAAAGAAGCATATGTCCTCTCTGCCATCTTGGTTGTGCCCCCGGAAATCAAATCCAATACTTATGAATCAGTCATAAAGGGCATCTGTAGCCTATCTTCTCTGAACCTGATCTAAAGAATTCTCATCAAAGTAAGGCAACACTGGGCCAAAAGTCCCTGTATCTCCACATTGGCAATATGATGCCATGTTAGGGGAATTTGAAGCTTCAATCTGACCACTGGGAGCCATTTCTATTGCTGCATTTTTCCCTTATAAATTTTTTCTAACTGTGAATTTAACAATTATTAGCACACATTTCAATATAAACAAGAATACTGTCACATAATAAAATTTTAGAACAATTATGTAACTGCATTAAAATTTAAAATCTAGTTACAATATTCTATTTGTGTTTGTGGTTGTCTATAAAAATGTAGTTACAGAATTTTTCTATTTGTATTTCTGCTTGTACAAAATTGTTCTATTTTTATTTCTGTACTTTATTTAAAAAATGTTTTATTGAAGCTTTTTTCATACTTATCATTACTTTATATATGTATATATATATATATATTATATATGTATCAATCCATATAGCAAAACAGAGTGGCCACATCTTAGAATGCAAATTTCATTCTACACCCCTAGACCATCACCTCTTTCAAATCATGGGCCATGTCCTATCCGAAACAACTGCCTGCATTGTGATTGCTGCCCTTGGCGTGGACCTCCCAATTGCCTGCCTGTCCTCGGAGGCTTTCTCCCCTGCAGTCCTCTGTGACCATGTCTATCACATAAATCAGGTTATCTGTCCCTCTTTTAGGATCAGACTGCCTAATTAAATGATCTTGAAGATTAGTATTCAACATCTGCTTTGAAATCCCTCTTAAGAATGCTTTTTTCAAGCCTCAGCTAGCCTTTACAGCCTGAACATTCAGGTCCTCCAACAAAGGTCTTTTTTTTCCTGCCTAATGTGTAATATAGGTGTAGGAGCTTTCATGATCATATGAGAATCATGGTCAAATATCTCACAAAATTCTAGCTGCGCTCCTTCTAGTCAAAGGCACCAAGCAAGCAAGCAAAATTTTAAGTACTATGCTAGACATTGCATTTTTCCTGCTCTGGTCCTATTCCTGACATTTTGCAATTCAAAATTGTGTCTTTAATGCACCCCCACTCTGAAAAGTCCCAAAGCTTCTGGGACTTACTCAATCTGAAATGTCTAGCCAGCCCTGCCTCCCCTTTACCATAGACTATTCCTTCATGAGGCCTACTTCTCTTTCTCCCACGGGGGAATTCCTTTTGGAGCTTCCATTTTGTGAAGTGGCCCTAGATAGTCTGCCTTCAAGGCCTCCTGGCCCTAGTGCAGACTTTCTGGATTTCAGAATCATGCTATTATAGGAGATACTTTCATTCTCCCCCCTTCCCTCTTCAGTTGTCTTTGTGCATTCTTATCTCCTCTAGTCCTAGTGGCTCTCTGAAAACCAGCAATCAGACCTTATACCTCATTTTCAGTGGGACTTGGGTCTTTGAGGAAGAGTGCCCTTCGCACTTTGAATTCAGCCTTATATTTCTTAAACTAAGCAGGCTTATGTGGATGACAGGCAAGATAGGCCAGTCTACAGTAGATTGAGTGACTATTGAGTCACTTAATAAGGACAGGAACTTTTTTTTTTTTTTACTCGAATTTGTATCCCTTGCACTTAATATAGTACCTGGCATTTTATAATAATTTTAACAAATGTTTCCTTCCTCCCTTCCTTCCTCCCCTCTTTACCCCCCTCCCTCTATCCCTCCCTTCCTTCCTTCCTGGAATACAGAATGGAAAGAGTCCTTGCCTATTAGAAGCATACAATCTATTGAGCTAGACAACGTACAAAAACAGGCCTAAAGAAAGCACCTATAAAGCACATACAAGGGAACCTTGGAGAAGAAGCAGTAGCAGTAGACAGGACTAGGAGTGTCTCAAGCAGACAGATCTGCTTAAGCTGAGTCTTGAAGGAGGATGAGCATTTCAGGAATGGAACACATCCTTCACAGAAAGCTAAGATGTCATGTGGGAGTCGTAGCCATAAGGATACCAATATGGAGTGTGTGGAGGGGAAAATGTGCAAGAATTCTGGGAAGGTAGGAGGGGTGAGATCATGAAGGTTAATGCCCAACAGAAGTTTGTTTGATTGTGAATGTGCATCATAGGGTACCAGGAATTTCCTGAGAGAGGGAATGGCATGATCAGAAAATTGTCACTCAATCTAATGTAGACCCACCTACATTGCCTGTCATCCACATTAGCCTGCTTAGTTTAAGAAATATAGGGCTGAATTCAAAGTGCCAAGGGCACTGTCCCCCAAATACCAAAGTCCCACTGAAAATGAGGTAGGTCTGATCACTGATTCTCAGAGAGCCACCAGGACTGGCGAAGCAGGCCAAATGACCTGCATTGAGTGATTCCATTGGCCCCATAGTGATTGTGGAAGGAATGGTGCTGTTTAGGAGCTCAAGGGAACACAACTCTGGAAGCTTCACACTGGAAGGGTGGAAATCAGGGAGACCAAAGCCAAAGCTGAAGGATTTTTTTTCTTTTCTGGCCCTTACAAGTCCCTGCTGTTCAATTGTTTGAGTGACATTTTTAATGGATCTCAGTGACAGATATAGGTTCTTCCTGGTGCAGCCCAGTTAGCAATGACCTAGCTCTCGGTGGTATATCTGCCCTTAGCATCCACAGCTATGACTGCCTGAGGATGGCACTGCCTGTGATTGAGCCAGACTAATTAGTGATATTTATGAGCACATGAAATGCATGTTTCCTCCAAGATCTAAATGCCTATACCCACAAGACTCCAAAGAAGTGGGAGGATAACCCTGTTATTCTTTTTTAACCTCTGAGAAGTACTGTGAAGGATTCCTAATCTCCCCTGAGTTTTTAGTCCTACTCTTGTAATCTTCTAGTCATGTGCAAAGCTGGAAGCCAACAGCAACCCATATTTAGGAAGTGGAAATATGGGGGTTTGGTGGAATAAAGCCTTTGTCATTGAACTAATGGTTATTACACCATGCCTTGGTAGGCCTGCATTCTGCCTTCCTTCCTTTACCTGTGGGACTCAGTGTATCCCTGTCTGGCCAGAGCTCTGAGGCGATGGATTCAGTCCTCATCTTCCCTCTAATTAAGTGAATATTGGGTTTTAATCCCTTGTCCTCTTTTCCCATCACCTTAGTTAAACTCCAGTTTTCCTGTTGTGCCTGTGGGACCTAAAGTCAGGGAAACCTGAGTTCAAATCCTATCCAGACATAATACAAGCTGTGTGAGCCTAGGCAAGTCACTTAACCATAACTATGAAATGTGGATCATAAATAGCACCTTCCTCCTAGGATTACTGTGAGTATCAAATGAGACATTTAGAAAAATTGCACAGTGCCAGGCACACAGTAAGCATATAATAAATGCTTCTTGTTTCCTCTCTACCTCCCTTATTTCCTTCTTCCTTGTCTCCCTTTCTTCTTTGCTCCCTTCCTCCCCTCTCTTAATTTATCCTTGACTCAGTTGCCAAACAGATAACTCCTAAAACAGATATTATCCATACTTAAAAAGTTTCCATGTTTCTCTGTTGCCTCCAGGATAAAATACAAATTCCTCCATTTGGCATTTAAAACCCTTAGAAATATGGAGCCAATTCATCTCTGCAGGAAGATCACATCTCGCTTGTTATTTACTCTTACTCCACATCCTAAATAAAGGGAGCTATTTGTTGCTCCTTTTACACATCATTCCATCTATATATTATCTCCTCATCTTGGCAGTGGACATCAAACGCATTCCTTACTTCTACCTCCTAGAGCTAGTTTTTTTTTGTTGTTTGTTTTTGTTTTTGTTTTTTTTTGTTAAAGCTCTGTTCAAATGTGACCCTCCCCCCACAGTCTTGCCTGATCCTTTCAGTAATTAGTACTCCCCTTCTCAAAACCTCCCATCTGTCAATAGTATTTTATATTTGCTTTCCATTTATTTATAGATGTATGCATTATGCTCTTAAACATTGTAGGTGTTTAGTAAATGCTTGTTGATTGGTTTTAATATGACAAAGTCAGAAATCAAAAAGTAAAGCTAAATCTCATCTGAATAATGTCAATAATAAATAATAGCAGAAATACAAAAACATTTGCCATTTAGTGTATGTGGATCTCTGTCTTAGCCCTCAAGTTCATCGATTTTGGCAGGGTAGCTGGGGTGAGGGAGGGGAGAGTGGGGATGGGGGTGGGGATAAAGCATGGATGGGCAATCACTATCACTTGAGCTCATACTCTTACGAGTTATATGACTGTACAAATCATTCAACTTCTCTCAGATCTAGTTTCCTCATCAGTAAAGTGGGGGAACTTTATCACACCTACTTTTGTTGTTGAATCGTTTTTCAGTCTTGTCCAATTGTTTGTGACCTCGTAGGGATTTCCTTGGCAGAGATGCTGGAGTGGTTTGCCATTTCCTTCTCTAGCTCATTTTACAGATGAGGAAATTGAGAGTTAAAATGCAACGTCACATTGCTAGTAAGTGTTTGAGACTGGATTTGAACTCAGGAATGAGTCTTCCTCTGTGCACTATGGTGTCATTTAACTGCTCTTCTGCATAGGGTTAATGTGAAGATCAAATGCAATGGATGACATAAAGTGCTATTTAAATGCCCTACATGCATTCGCCACAAAGTACAGTGTGAATAACAAATCTCTAGAAGACTTTCCTTGAAATCACAACTTCTGTTCCCTACCCTGATTACCAGGACCAAGAAGAATATGTAGAACATTTTTGAAATAGTGTCTATAAAATAGGAAATTCAATTGAGGTGAGTGAAAAAGTTACAGATCTGCACCATGTGTAAAACCAAGATTACTAAAATCTTTGATTGGACACCAGGAGGATGAAAGAATTCATTACACTGCTCCAAGATAAATTTCTAGTACTAATTTGGCATTAGGAATGAAGGTGTCAGAATAATAATAATGAAAATTAATATAAACAAGAGTTTTTTGTGACAACATTTTTCTTTTTTTAAAGCAAATGTTTTAAAGTTCATATTGTATTAATAACTTAATATCACATATGCATCTTCATTTTCTGTAATTAAAATGTAAATGCTTCACTTGGTTTAGGAATTCAACGAGGTACTGAGATAATATTTTTTTTTTCATCTTTAAAATCTGTTATAGCTACACAGCAGTCTGCACTTTTGAGGTTTGGTGAACACAGCTGGATTTTTAGAACATTCCCAGCAGGGTTGGGAAACTAATTACCTGTAATATTGATTTAAATGATTTTTTTCACCTCTCCAATAATTATACATGTCCTATTTTGGGGATGGAACAGTTACCTACTATAAATCCAGTTTCCTAAATTAGTTCTTTTGGCAATGGATGTTAAGATGCCTTTTTTAAAGTGACATAAATAGATGTCTATTTAGTGTCATAAATAGATGAATAAAGATATATCATGGAATATTTGTGAACAAAAGTATGTGCATTAAACTGACTATTAAATTTTTAAATATTATGGTTAGAATCTTCCTAATGCTATATTTTGGGAGTGAATAAATGAAAGATTCAAATGTTTAAATTTAATTTTTAAACTAATTATATTTATGGACAGGTTGAGTTCCATTTTAAATGAAGAGGTTAAAAGATTAAAAGAATAGGATGATGAGCCATGATTCATTAATTAATGGCTTGAAGTTCGTGAACAAAAAAAGGCTGTGCTGACCATATTACGTCTACTCTTTCTAGATCAATTATTCTCAGATGAGTGAAGGATCAAAGATAGTAACTGTCTGTTAAAAAGATGATTTGTTATTTTGTATGAATAGCTAATCACTGTAAAAGGAAAGAAAGTATATGGTAACTTTAACAATAATATTTAGTTGCCAATAATTTCAGGAAACAGACTTAGGACTAAAATGAACATTTAAAAAATTAAATATATTTTTCTTATGTCATTTTATCCTTAATTGTTATATTTTTTGAATATGAAAGATCAGTCTTTAACATAGTAATTTATTACCAAACATAATTAGCAATCCTTGCCTTATAATATAAATTAATTTTATTAAAAATTAATTTAAGAAGAATCTAAACCCATGACCAAACTTTGCAAAGAATAATTAACTAAATTGGTAAAGCACAAACAAACTATGAATTCTATGACTTGTCAAACCAGTCTGCGGTACCTCTCTAGGGCATTTAAAACATAATGTATTCAGCAATTTTTTGTCTAGCACATGCTTTTGAAAAAAATACTAACTAAATTACTTAGAATTAGCTTCAGAAGACAAAAATTGTTATTACAACATTTAATAATTTTCTATTTCAGGTTGATGAAATTATTTTATCATTTATTTACTAATTTTATTTTTATTTGTGACAAATCCAGCCAAATCCAAAGGCTAAGAAAGAACAAGTATAGTATCTGATGTTTAGGGGATGTTTTTCCTTCTAGTTTTCTGTGACTAGGTTAGAATGTTATGACATATCCATATGCATATATGTTTATGTATATTTATTTCTTGGGGAAAAAAGGCTTTTATTCTTTATATTTGTATACCTGACATCTAACATGTTATATATGGCACACAGTGGGCCTTTAGTAAATGCTTGTTATATAGATTATACATATAGGTATTTATTTTTATTCAAGTAAAGCTATGGTTTATAAATGCTTTCATTATTTTAATTCCCATTTATTATTATAAATAATAATTTCAGGCTCTGTCCTCCATTAAATTCTTGTTCTCAATTGATCTCTGAATTTGACCCTGGAATCTTCAAAGTCATACCAGTAGAATGTTAGACTCCTAGGCTCCCCAAGTTGTAAAAAGCCTTAGAACATAGACTATATATAATATCAGTGGATTGAAGACCAATCCAGCTAAATCCAAAGAAACCAATCATTCAGGTTAAATCTACAGGCATGTATTAGTTGTGGGAGTGTCCAAAATGAACAAATCATTTATGAGATGCAAACTCTGGTGTATAAAAATAAAAGCCCAATTATGTCATGTTAAAGTTTAATGTAAACCCTCAACATCCAATACAATCTTTCTTTGATTGATCTTATCTTTTGCTTCTTTCTCTAATCAAGAATTAGCATGGTGAAGACAAGTCTGAGGTATCACTGTACACCTCTCAGATTGGCTAAGATGACAGAAAAGACAATGACAAATGTTTGGAGGGGATGTGGGAAAACTGGGACAGTGATACACTGTTGGTGGAGTTGTGAACGGATCCAACCATTCTGGAAAGCAATTTGGAACTAAGCCCAAAGGGCTATCAAACTGTGCCCATCAGTTGGAGAATGGCTGAATAAGTTATGATATATGAATGTTATGGAATATTATTGTTCTATAAGTAATGATCAGCAGGATGATTTCAGAGTGGCCTGGAGAGACTTACATGAACTGATGCTCAGTGAGATATGCAGAACCAGGAGATCATTATACATGGCAACGAGACTATAAGATGATCAATTCTGATGGACCAAATCAGTTCCAATTGTTCAGTGATGAAGAGAGCCATCTACACCCAGAGAAAGGACTATGGGAATTGAGTATGGATCACAACATAGCATTTTCACTCTTTTTGTTGTTGTCCGCTTGCATTTTATTTTCTTTCTCATTTTTTTCTTTTTTATTTGATTTTGCAGTAAGATAGTTATATAAATATGTATGCTATATATTGAATTTAACATATATTTTACCATGTTTTACATATATTGGATTATTTGTTATTTAGGGGAGAGGATGGAGGAAGGGGAGAAATTGGAACACAAGGTTTTGTAAGGATTAATATTGAAAATTATCCATGCATATCTTTCAAAAATTAAAAAGCTTTAATTTAAAAAAATAGCATGGTGCAATGAATATAGGACTGGCCTTGAAATCAGGAACACCTGGATTCAAAAATTCTGCCTTTGATATATACTGTGGGACTCTAAGCAAATCATATAACTTCTTGGTATTCCCTGACAATTTTCTAACATCGTATATTATTTACAGTGTTGCCATATTCTCATCTGCAGCTGAGGATTAGGAATCTAATTTCTTTATCAAGAATTTCCTAGATTTCCTAGATTGATGAAATCACAGATCTGGACTCCTTCCTTTGCCTCCAAGTACCCTTTAACTAAATAACCATCAAGTGTGTTGGAGTTACCTGATTCAAAAGAATGGATTGTTAAATTTTCAGTATGAGCATTTACAGTCATACTTGAAAATTGGCCCATGGCACAAATCAGAGCTTGATTTCTTGTTTATTGATTGTTTAAACTTAAGAAAGGAATGGAGAAAATATCATTGAGACAGATTAAATATGATTTTCTCATGCATACAGTTTTTTCAGAGAGCCAGTTTTGTTTTGTTTTGTTTTGAACATTGACCAACATCCCTCTGATTAACAGTCTATAATTGGTGGCCTTCCAGCTTCTTTATTAAAAAATTTCCACAATTATAGCATTAGAAAAGATTATATTCTCGAATACTAAGAAGTGTGAATAATAAGTTCATTGGCTTAAAGGCTTTATTCTTTCCCCTCTGTCACTTGAATTGAAAGTAACATTCTCACATTCTTGAAGAACTTAATTTTAATGTTTCTGTTTATTTCTCCATTAATAGCCTACTCCTTTCTTCTTTGTAGCATTTTTTAAAAATCATTTTATTTTTCTTTATAAAAAGCTGAAACTAGAAAAATTCTGCATGAACAAGGGGTGGAGAAATGTCTCATTAACCTATTGGGAGCTGAAAATGATGGAACAAAAGTTGCAGCTGCTGAGGTGATTTCAGCAATGTCAGAGAATTTGGCCAGCAAAGAGTTTTTCAATACTCAAGGTAACATGAAATATCACGTTATATGCTGACACTTGTTGTTTAGTCTTTTTCTGTCATTTCCAATTCTTTTGTGACACCATTTGGGGTTTTCTTGGCAAAGATAATGTAGTGGTTTGCCATTTCCTTCTCCAGCGTATTATTCTCTTAGTGTCCTATAATTTACTCAGTCACAATTTTTTTTTGTCTATATTTTTAAAGGTATCCCACAGATAGTTCAGTTGCTGAAGAGTGAAAATGATGATATAAAAGAAGGGGCCTCTCTTGCACTGGCTAATCTGACAACAGCAAATCAAGCCAATGCTATGTAAGTCTAAAGATCTTATACCATCATGTGTACCTTGAATGTTTAGCACAACAAGCTGTCCCAATGACCATATTTTCATTTTCTTAATCTTTCCATGTATTTTGTTGCAGATGAGTCTCCCCAAAGCACTCATAAAAACTTAATGAATTAGCAAAAACAAAAACAAAAAACTTTCTGGTGGCAATGAAAAGTCCCTATTTTCTGGTTTGTTGAATTTGTGAAAACTATTTGGTTTAGGTAAAATGGTAAATGCCAATTAAATAGCAAATAAATATAAATACTTTATGAAATGATACTGAAAACTAGAAAAATAACCCAAATTTGTTATAGAAAAATGCCAGTGTCTGTCCTAGGAATCTATATCTGGATATAAAGTAATTTTGTAAAACATTTATTTTGAGGAAATTCTTGAATATAATCTATTTGACACCAAAAATGCCATTTTTTTAACAAAAAAATTTCTTTGGTAATAATGTTACTAAAATTAATGTTTTTAATGTAGAAAAAATGTCCCTTACAAACACATATTTCTTTTTCTTATTTACTTTTTTCCTCCCTTTCCCTAGCATTTTTGTCTTTCTATTTCTCTTAGACAAATATTTTCTCTCACTAAATGGAATGACAAATGTAACATGGAAAAAATACATCCCACCAAAGAAAAATAACTGTCCTATTAATTATCTTTGATTCATCATTATTTCACATAGACATGCAAATTTTTGGAATATCATATCATAGTAAATAATTATTTTAAAACAACAAATTTAATAAAAGTTCAAGATAATCACATTGATGTAATTGGATACTAGAAGTCCCGAAAGGTTACTTTTTCTAAGGGAGCTGGAATAAATATGCTGGTGTGATAAAATCTGTCATGGATTTTCATCTTTACAGAGATTCAAAGAAATTCATAGAAACTGACCATGACTAATTCTTGAAATAACAATTCTCCTTTTATTTTTTCCCTTTAGATTAGGACTACTCAGTTTAAAGATTCTGTCATTTATATTATCTTTAAAGTACATAAAATATAAAATAGGACTAAATATTGTTTGACTTTTCTTTCATATTTAAATTTTTATTAAAATAAATAAGGTAATGTACTATAACACAAATTTCTCATGTATTGGATCCCGCTTTGTTCTTTCATATTCCTAATTGCTACTATTCATTTTAACTCATTATTCATTATTCTTTTTGATTCCTTATGTTTTTCCTCTTTTGAGTAAAGGAGATGGGTTATGAATAAGGGCTAACTATATAGTAGCTATTTCTCTTCACTTGCTAAACTATTTAACCTTAGTCAAAATTCTAACACCCCTACAATTTGAATTGCTTTAAAAATTTATCAAGAGAAAACTAAATTTAGCCACAATTTTGCTAAATTTTACATTCTAAAATAGAAGACTAGATTCAACAAAAGTTGCACAATGGTTAGACTCATCTTCCTGAGTTCAAATCTGGCCTCAGACACTTACTAGCTTTGTGATCATGGGTAAGTTACTTCACCCTGTTTGACTCAGTTTCCTCATCTGCAAATGACCTGGAGAAGAAAATGGGAAACCTTTCCAGTACCTTTGCCAAGAAAACCAAATGGAGTCATGAAGAATCAAATCAAGCATGACTGAAATAATAAACAACAACAATTTTTAATTTTTTAATTTTAAAAATTTTTCTATTTTTTTTAAAGATCAAATTTCAACCTACTCAGAGCACAGTTTCTACACCTTGCCATAAAGAGCTAGAACAGAGTTTTAATAGTTTTTTTTAAGGACTGTATTATATAGAAGTTAATTTTAGAGCGAGCATTGATAGAGTAGAACAGAGACTAATTAGAGCCCTGAGTTCTTTCTCAATTGCCTCGTTTTCCAAATAAATTTAAACATCAAAGTTTGTTTCCTTTTTACATTATAATTATTGTGAATGGAAATATAATTATCTCTGACCTTAAATATAAGAAGCATAATTTACTCTGTTCTTGATGACTTGCTGCCATCATCACTGGGAACATTGACTACTGAGCTATGCTGTAACACAGCAATGCCTCTAAGGCCATGCCCTCAATGGCCTGAGCCTCCTGGGCTTTTTCTGTTTCTGTGCTTTTCCTCCTCCCTCTTAGCTATAACTCCACATTACCATCTTGGTAGAGGGACTGTCTGTAGCAACTACTCTGCTTTTCTCATTTGTTAAGGCCTGGGAAATCAATGACCAGATTCAGAAGAATTATTTATTAAGTAAAACTGAATCTGTTCTGAGGGCAGGCCTCCTTATAGAATTTTTTTTTCTATAAATGAAAGTACATGGAGTTTGCAGTGTCCATTTTGGATGCCTGGAAGTGCCCAGAAGCCTTTGTTTTCTGCTTCTCATCATTTTATTATTTTTTTAATATAATAATAGCTTTTTATTTTCTCCTCCTCCCTTTCTTCCTCCTTTTCCTAGACAGTATTTAATCCAATACAGATTAAATACATTTCCACACTTATCATACTGCACAAAGAAAATCAGATCAAAAGGGATTTTTTTTAAATAAGCAAGCGAACAAAACAAAAGTGAAAATACTATGTTGTGATTCACATTCAGTCCCCACAGACCTCTCTCTGGATGTAGATGGCTCTATCAAAATTTCCTTCAATTATCTCAGTGTTGAAAGGAGCCAAGTGCCTTACATAATCTTGTTGTTGCTGTGTACAACAGTTCTCTTGATTCTACTCACTTCACTTAAATTGAGTTCATGTAAGTCTATCTAGGCCTTTGTCTCTATTCTGTATCAAAACCCTTTAAAAGCACCTTCTATTCTCTCCTCCTTTGTTCCAAATTCTGATGAAAAGGTGATCTTTGCCATCACCAATGCTTCTACTTTATGTCCTTGATCCCATTTCTTTCTATCTCCTTTGTTTTGCTCCTATAATTTGCTCCCAGAATCATCCTTCCCTTTAGTTCAAATTCCTTCATCTATTGACACTTTCTCTGTTACTTACAAAGATATGTCTTCCTCATCCTTAAAAAAAACAAACCTCCTTCATTGTGCCATTCTTTAATGCTGTTTTCCTATATCTCTAATCCCTTTCTCAGTCATAAAAAATTTTAAATTCATCAACATTTTTTTCTCTTCTCTTTCTCCCCTGATTATCTTATATTCTGACTTCCATACATATGATTCAACTGAAATTGCTTTTTACCAGGTAACCTGTGATTTCTTAAAAGTCATATAATGACTCTTTATTCTCAGCTTTTGTCCCTTGACCTCTTTGAAGCATTTGACACTATTTAGCACTCTTCTCCTATGTATTTTCTTTTTCCTAGGTTTTATAACAATGAATTCTGTTTCTTTTATATTTCTAGCTGCCACTCATTCTTGTTGGTTGGATCATCATTCATATCACTTCTTTCCAAGGTTCTTCCTGGGTCAATCTGTCTATCTCCTCCTTCATCAGCAATCATGGGAGTACCTCTGTGCAGATATCTCTCAGATCTCTATGTCCAATCCTAGCTTGTGTCCTGAATTTCAGTCCCACATTACCAACTTTTTACTTGATGGACACTTTCAAGTTAATGTCAAATTCAACATGACCAAAAGAGAGCTCATCTTTCCCCCAAAATTCTCTCTTCTTTCCATCCTTCCTATTTCTGTTGAGGAATCTGTTTGTAAAATCAGAATTATATTTGACCCTTTCTCCTGCTCTGCCCAACATTTGTAAAATCTTCCTCCATAATGTCTTAACTCTATTTGTCCTTTTGTTTATATCCAAAAACCTCCACTTCCATTCAAGTTTTAATCACCACTTTCCTCTGCCATTGTATTAGCTTCCCAGTCAACCTTCCTGTTGCATATTTTCATTTTGCAATCCTCCACATATCTAACAAACTGATATTCCTAGCACACAGATCTTACCATGGTACGCCAGCACTTAAGAAGTCCCAGTTGATTCTCTCTCATTGCTAACATCAAATACAAATGCCATGGTTCAACATTAAAAGCTCTTTACTCTCTGGCTACAGCCCACGTGTCCAGAACGACTGTAAATTGCTTCCCTCTTCACTCACTCTGTACTCCAGCCAAAATGAAACTACTTGCTTTTCCTTAGGTCATTTCCTCTCCTATTTACCTATCTACAGGCTTATCCTTCAAGTTTGGAATACATTCTATCCTTTCTAAATCACTTCTTCGCCTCCCTTAGAAGCTCTACATGCAGTTTGTCTTGATATCTCCCATGTGGCTAAAATCTCTCCCCCTAAAATAACTTTGTATTTACTTTAGATACATTTTATTTACTTTTGTGTGCATGTTTTATATTCTCCCAGAAGAATTCAAGCTCCTTGAGGGCAGATAATGTTTGTTTTTGAATTTGTTTTCTCACCACTCAGCACAGTGTCTGGTTTGTAATGGATGCTGAATTCATG
The DNA here is from genome assembly GCF_048593235.1 of Sminthopsis crassicaudata. NCBI lineage: Eukaryota > Metazoa > Chordata > Mammalia > Dasyuromorphia > Dasyuridae > Sminthopsis > Sminthopsis crassicaudata. Next base: position 59,558,418 of record NC_133621.1, read on the forward strand.
CTTGTTAAATAAATGAGTTAATGAATAGCTGAGTTTTTGGATATGTGAGTTAATTGCAAGTTAGTCTGAATAAATCTAGTGAGTTTATTGTTAGCAAATCTGAATGTATACGAATAACTTAGAAATAAAAAGAAATGTCATAATCTGTATTACCTCAAATGAAATATTTGTGAAATATTTATTACAGTGCCTTTCATATAATAGATAATAAATGCTTGTTTCTCCCTCTCCCCATCACTTTTTCTAATCCCATTATCAGTGGCTTCAATTTGTTTCATCTCTATAAAAATCCATTTAAATGGTTCTTGACCTTTGTAAATATATGTGGGATTATAATGGTAGCAACCATTCTGAAATTTAAATATTTTACTTAGTAAAAGACCAAAATAATTTCTCTTCTCAGTACGGTGCCAGGGGAAGACTTGGTTCTCTTTACTGCCATTCACCACCAGTCCCATTCCACTATTCTGAAAATAGAAAGAAACAATCCTGGGTAATATAATTAATCCTTTTCGTTTAAGCCCATAGAGACTCAGCCAAAGGGACAATGTGGCTCTTTAGAGGAGTTTCTAGACCCATAGGAGGTGCTGATATGGGAAAGACACACCTGGATGTTAACAGAAGGCATAAATCCAGCAATCCAGACTTAATCAGAGTGATGTGAGGCCAAGTTGCTCTCCTGATTCCTGGGAGACCTTTTGTGTGAGTCCAGAGGGTGGTAGGAAGTTTTCAGAGACTGATACCTTGATTTGGAGTGGCAACTTGGTTAAATTTTTATGTCACAAGAAGTGAATGGTTAAAGTAGACTAAGATAGAAGTTAGGGGGCTTGAGACTGAGAAGTCTGGAAGTGAGCCAGGGTTTTTGGAGGAGTTGGAGTTTAGAGGAGACCTTATGGTAGAAGGAGCAGCATCATAGTGGAAGCAGGATGGAGTGAACTGTCATTGATATGAGTAATGGTTGTATGAAAAGAAGAGAATTTACTAATTTCTCTTCCCCTGATCCTTTTTAATCGGGCAGTAAGAAAGACAATACACAAAAGGAAAAGGAATGGGAGTAGCTCAAAAACCTAATTGGTTAAGAATGTTACAAAGAATAATAATTTTTATTATAGAAAAAGATCAATTGCCCAATTAACAAACATTTATTAAGTACTTTCTATGGGCCCTGTGGCTGGTCGTAGATGTGAAATCAAAAATAAAACCATCTGTGCTCCATAAGGATTTTATATTTTATTGGGTGACATGTGCCTGTATAGAAAGAGCATTGACCTTGTTACTAGCAGAAAAGTAGAACAATCCATCCCCTTATATTTTTGCTCCTGAGATTCACAGACCACAATTGGTATCACGGGTATAGAAAGAATTTGAAAATAATTTTTTTTCTCTCTAAGTCAACTAGTAGACTAAGGCCAGGGAAGTGGCAGCTCAGCTAATATTACATTTATTTTTAAAAATATAAATTTAAACTAATCCTGAGGAATGACTGACAAGTTGGCTGTGGCTTTCTAATTTAAATTACAAATAATTGCCTTTGAGGCTATCTGTGTACAAGAATTGACACTTCTTACCTTTATGGGAATAGGGAATACACACACACACACACACACACACACACACACACACACACACACATACACACACACACACACACAATTCCACTGACTACCAGAAAAAAATAGCAGAAAGCAGCAGTTGGAAGCAAAAAATAGCCTAGCAGATTACAGATAATAGAACATCATAGTAAAACAACCTGGCTCCACATCTTGCAACGCAATGGCACCATCCATTCAATAATGCAAGTGACTCTCTGAAGCAAAAGAGGTAGTTTCCAGTTGGAATGAGAAGGGAGAGTTGCTGTTACTACCACTTATTCTCCAGGTTACATGCATTCTCCTGCCATATTTATGCCCTTTACATGTTTCCTGGCCATTTCCTACTTGCATTTTCACAACAGTGTGGGAATCTATGGGGGAAGGTAATACAATTTTGTGGGAGAATTTTCCTTCTCATTAACTTTGCTATTAAACATATGTTTAGTTTAATGCCTTGCTTTGAAATTATATGTTTCTAACTGATCAGATAAAAGAAACATTGGTAGATTTTCATGATGTATTTTTGTAGAAAAAAACCCAAAATGTACCTTGATTTGATATAGTTTTTCAGGGGGGGATAGATTTTGTAGGGAGAAACATCTTTAGGAAAACAATGTATTTAAAAAGCATTTGAAGATCTACTTGGTGGAGCTTTATGACTACAAGTCATGCAATACCACAAAACTCTGAAGAATCATAATCACTTTCCTTTAAATCTGCCTTGTTTCCAATTTTCTGAATTCAAGAAATAAAACTGGTACTAAAGAAAGGGCAAAATGAATATATTGAAGACTCAATATGATAATAATAGTACTTCTAAATATTTGTGATTTCATGAATGTGGGTTTAGGGGAAGAAATAATAAGTTCAGTTTTGAACATGTTGATTTTTAGATGTTTATAAGATATAAGACATCCAGTTCAAAATGTCCAATAGGCAATGGAAATATGAGTATAGGCTGAGAGATGTTAGAGCTGGACAAATAGATCTAAGAAATGACATTTGATATTTAATAGATATCAGCATTCACAGCATCAACACTAATTTTAATGCTTTCATGTAGAAGTTTAGTCAATGTAAATTAATTTATATTACACAAGAATCAAAGAATATAAAAAGCACCTCATTCAGTAGATACTTGACTTTCTTGCCAAATGGGAATGAGCAGACAATGGCAACATTAATTTAGAATATAAATTTATTTGTAAAGTCTTACAAAGAGTAATTCACAAAAGATAATTCACAATATCTAATAAAAGTAATAGAAGGCAAAAGCCTAGCCAAAGATTCAACTGACCAAAGTCTTCATTGGGACTTTTAAGAATAAAAGGGAAGAGACAAAAAAGAAAACAAATGGAAAAGATCCGCAGAAAATATTTTCTAGCAAACTATTTTCATTATGTGGTCAGCCAGTCACTATGGGACAGTTAGTACAATGCTGCCTGAGTCAAGAAGACTTAATCTTCCTGAATTCAAATCTGGCTCCTGACACTTACTAGCAAGTCTCCTCACCCTGTTGCCTGTTTCCTTAACTATAAAATGAGCTGGAGAAGAAAATGGCAAGCCTACTACAGTATATTTACCAAGAAAACTTCCAATGGAGTCACAGAGTTGGACTTGACTGAAACAATTCAACATCTACTACATTTTCCCTATCAAACACTCTTTCACTATCAAGCCACCACCCTTGAACTAACTTCACTATCCTAAAGAGAGAAAAGAGGATAAAAGCAGCCAGATTGGACCAAGTTTACAAGGAGATTTGTGCTCGAGGCAGTGTAAATATGAAGATATGGAAGGACTGATTCACAAGGTATTTCAAGGATGGAAAGATACTAAAGATGTGAGAAAAATAATCAGATCTTAATACCAAAAAAAAAAAAAAAAAAAAAAAGCAACTGAAAAACACAAATAAACACTAAGTTTACTTCTCCATTTATATAAAATTGAAGGCTTCTTTAATGAGCAAATGGGGAGGTTTTCCCAGACAATATTTTATGATGGACTACATCTTTACCACCTTAGAGTTGATAGAAAGATGCAAAGAATACAAAATCTCACCCTGTTAATTGATAATTATGGGGGAAAAGCATCTGATTTTTGTATAGCAAAACACTATCTTTCAGCAAGATATCACCCTCCCCTTTAATATATCAAAATCTTTCAAAATTTCTTGAAAAATATAACAAATAGTCAAAAAAAATCAGATAAGACACAATATAGGAAGATATATGCTTACCAAAGGAGTTTGCTACTAGTCAGTACAGTCTGAATTGAAAAGGAATTTCCTGTAAGGCACTGAGGTTCTCTAGATGATTCTGTTTGTGAATGACATTACGCAAGTCGAGGTAAGCTCTGAAACACTGCAAAACCACCTGGAAGAGATCAATAAAAAGTTTGATCTGATCACCAATATAAGAAAGACCAGATTACTAGATTAGTGAATAACCTATTGGGCTTGTCTATATTTCAGATAAATAGACCATGAGCTGAATCCAGAATTAAAAAGGAGGAAGAGCACCAAGTGGACTACCTTTTTACCTTAAAATTTAATTTTCCCTAGCTTCTCCTAGAAACAAAGATCCATCTTTTGAATAACAATAATCTATTGGTGGTGTTTGCATTTCTGCAAAATTTAGAACACCTTAGTCTCTAAAGAATTAAAAATGGATGACATGATGGTATACTTAGAGAACCCCAAAGACTCTGCTAAAAAGCTATTAGAAATAATTCAGAATTTTAGCAAAGTCGCAGGATACAAAATAAATCCACATAAATCCTCAGGATTTTTATACATTACCAACACAATCCAACAGCAAGAGATACAAAGAGAAATTCCATTCAAAATAACAGTCGATAGTATCAAATATTTGGGAATATATCTACCAAAGGAGAGTCAGGAATTATATGAGCAAAATTACAAAACACTTGCCACAAAAATAAAGTCAGATTTAAATAATTGGAAAGACATTCAATGTTCTTGGATAGCCCGAGCGAATATAATAAAGATGACAATACTCCCCAAACTAATCTATTTATTTAGTGCTATACCAATCAGACTCCCAAGAAACTATTTTAATGACCTAGAAAAAATAACAACAAAATTCATATGGAAGAATAAAAGGTCGAGAATTGCAAGGGAACTAATGAAAAAAAAGTCAGAGGAAGGTGGTCTAAGTGTACCTGATTTAAAGCTATATTATAAAGCAACAGTCACCAAAACCATTTGGTATTGGCTAAGAAATAGACTAGTTGATCAGTGGCATAGGTTAGGTTCACAGGGCAAGATAGTGAATAAAAATAGCAATCTAATCTTTGACAAACCCAAAGATCCCAAATTTTGGGATAAGAATTCATTATTTGACAAAAACTGCTGGGAAAACTGGAAATTAGTATGGCAGAAACTAGGCATGGACCCACATTTAACACCACATACTAAGATTAGATCAAAATGGGTCCAGGATTTAGGCATAAAGAACGAAATCATAAATAAATTGGAGGAACATGGGATGGTTTACCTCTCAGACTTGTGGAGGAGGAAGGAGTTTGTGTCCAAGGGAGAACTAGAGACCATTATTGATCACAAAATAGAACATTTTGATTACACCAAATTAAAAAGTTTCTGCACAAACAAAACTAATGCAAACAAGATTAGAAGGGAAGTAACAAATTGGGAAAAAATTTTTACAGTTAAAGGTTCCGATAAAGGCCTCATCTCCAAAATATACAGAGAATTGACTTTAATTTATAAGAAATCAAGCCATTCTCCAATTGATAAATGGTCAAAGGATATGAACAGACAATTTTCAGATGATGAAATTAAAACTATTTCCACTCATATGAAAGAGTGTTCCAAATCACTATTGATCAGAGAAATGCAAATTAAGACAACTCTGAGGTATCATTGCACACCTGTCAGATTGGCTAAGATGACAGGAACAAATAACGATGAATGTTGGAGGGGCTGTGGGAAAACTGGGACACTGATGCATTGTTGGTGGAGTTGTGAAAGAATCCAACCATTCTGGAGAGCAATCTGGAATTATGCCCAAAAAGTTATCAAAATGTGCATACTCTTTGACCCAGCCATACTACTACTGGGCTTATACCCCAAGGAACTACTAGAGAAGGGAAAGGGTCCTGTATGTGCCAAAATGTTTGTGGCAGCCCTTTTCATAGTGGCTAGAAGCTGGAAGATGAATGGATGTCCATCAATTGGAGAATGGTTGGGTAAACTATGGTATATGAATGTTATGGAATATTATTGTTCTATAAGAAATGACCAACAGGAGAAATACAAAGAGGCTTGGAGAGACTTACATCAACTGATGCTGAGTGAAACGAGCAGAACCAGAAGATCATTATACACTTCAACAATGATACTGTACGAGGATGTATGCTGATGGAAGTGGATTTCTTCAACATAGAGAAGAGCTAATCCAATTCCAATTGATTAATGATGGACAGAACCAGCTACATCCAGAAAAGGAACACTGGGAAATGAATGTAAACTGTTATTTTTACCTTCTGAATCCAATTCTTCCTGTGCAACAAAAAATTCGGTTCTACACACATATATTGTATCTAGAATATACTGTAATATATTTAACATATATAAGACTGCTTGCCATCTGGGGGAGGGGTTTGGGAGAGGAAGGGAAAAAATCTGAATAGAAGTAAGTGCAAGGGATAATGTTGTAAAAGATTGCCCATGCATATTTACTGTCAAAAAAATGTTATAATTATAAAATAAAATAAAAAATTAAAAAAAAAAGAATTAAAAATGAACATTAAACAGAGGGCAATAGAAATATACAACTAAAGAGGAGCTCAATGAATATATAAGATTCTATTTTGCTTATTGTTTGACAAGAAAAATAATTTGTTTAAAGCAAAACAGCACCTTAAAGTTTCTCTTTAAATGTCTTATTCCCTGTGAAATAATTAGGGAAATGTATAATAGGAAGGAAGAGAATAATGTGTTGAAGGCAAGGAATAACAAAGTAGATAATCTGTGTGATATGTTGCTAACTTCATGTGGAGAAAGCAAGGAAAGCTTCCAGCACAGTTTGGACCCCTTGTAGTGAGCATCTGGAAGGACATGAATAGGAGTTCCTTAATAGAAATCCCAGAGATTCCCTATCTTGAGAAAAAAATTTAAACAAGTGGATTTTTGCTTGCCAAAGTCATGGAGAATGTCCTATGTAGTTTAAAAGGAAAGAGCTTCACATAGATTAAGAAGTCTTCCAATTGGTTCTATTAGCAGGTGACATTATGCTGATTTTAGCAAGCCTAAGCCTTGCTAAAATGCTACAAGAATATTTCTAGATACTCCAAGAATCCTCAAAGAAGTGAAACATTGTGAAAAGAAAGAAAGGAATATTGAAGTTGAAACAGCCACCACAAAATGAAGGATAAAGAAAATAGGACATTTTGTCTAGAAGAAAAAATTATGTCAGTCAAATAATTGCTGTGACTATCTTTATCCTTTTGTGTTTCCTTTATTACCCTGTTGGAGAAATTTTTTTCTTGGAATTTGGAATGGCCAGGTTATTTCTTGGAAATCTAAATTTTTTTTTCTGGAAAATCACAAAACACATTTGCCTATTACTTTTCCATCAAGTTAATCACACTGACTTTAACATTGATGATTAGCATTGTAAACCTTGTTTCAAATTAAGTCACTAGGCCAAATCACCTTTAGAATTTTTGTTATTAATTTATAACATCACTGCCATCTGTTGGATTTGATCAGAAGTCAGTTTTAGACTTTATATATGCTCCCACAAGAAGAAGAAAAAAAAAGCTTGTTATTTCTCAATTCTATTACCACAAACTGATTAACTTGGGTTTTCAGTAGCTCACTGAAGGATAGGAAAAATTATTATGAGGTAGCTTTTTTAAAGGTATTATATATTTTATACAAAATACAATTGGGGATTTAGTGAATTTTTGCTAATTGTTTCCTTTTGTGCCACTGCGTTGTAGAATACCACAGGTACAGAGCTCTTCCCTTGGAGGGAATATGTTGCTACTAAGGCAAAAGTATTTGTGGTTTAGGCTTACAAAGATCTGAGCAATAAGATCATGGTATGAAAGATCAAAATGGATATACCATGTATACCCTAAATAGTCAAATTTTAAAAAGAAATCAATTCAATACATTTTTATTAAGTACTTTATGCAGTATACGAGGAGCTAAGGCAGAAAGAAGAAATGTCCAAGAGGACAAAAACTGTCCTCAAAGTAATGAGTGTGTGTATGTTTGTATTTGGATATAGAAATGTTTAGCTGTGGTTTAATGACAATATGTGAGCAGCCATTTTGTATTAGGATTGCTAACATCTCCCTATATTAAGCACAGAATTAGAGAACTAACTTAAAATTGTTTTAATTCCAGATTTGTATTTATGTATGTACTTAAACTATTCATAGAGTGGTATATTTATAGTAAGACATATTGATGGGGGCAAGAGGAAGATTTATCAATAGAAAAGTATTTTGCAAATAAAAGAAAGCCTGATGGGTAGAATATATCCCTCTCCTTCCAGAAGGACACAATTTCACTGTAACATAAGATTACATAACTTTCTTTTCTTCCTCCTCTAATCCCCACTTTATATGGCTAAAACAAACAAGGAGATGGCCTTAGTTGTATAGGTGTGTTGTGATTTGTTTTATTCTATAGATGATTCCTGAACTTTGGAGCTGCCTTTGGTGGTTACAGATTACAACCTGGGATGAAGTAGAGAATGGTCATTTTGATCAGTATTTTTTATAACAAGATCTTAAATTGGATTAATGATAGATGTTATTTACAGTAGATTAGGACCTTTCCTGGCAAGAGGACAAGTGAAATCTCGGGAGATTTTTCAAAAGCCCAACATTAAAGCCTTCTCTTTGGCCACATTTTAATGATGAAAGGTGGTCATCCAGCCTGAATAATCTTAATATTTACAGTCATTGACTATGGGATTAATACACAAAGATGTCTAAGAATATGAATCTAATGACAAAAACATGCAAATATGGTTAAAAGACTTTTATAACTGGTATATTTTTAAGATGAAGTTGTTTAGCAAAAACCTTATAGTTAATATCTTTATATTATGGTTTCTTTCATACCATAATTTGTGCTTCTGACATAAGCAATTTATTTCACCAGCAGTATGGAAATAAGTGTGTCTTAATACTGACCTCTAGTGGAGATTTATGTAAAAATTGTGTGGGAGGGATGAAATGAGGTTAAAGGAGGCTACTTCGTATTTTAATGTAATGCGAACTAATTTAATTTGAGATTTTTTCAATTTGCCTAAATTAATTTAAATATTATGGATTATGATTTGAATGATTGATAAAGAAAATTTTCTGATTTTCTTCTTATTTTTCATTTTAAGGATGTTATCACTCAAAATGATCTTGACACATTCAATGTAATCATAACCCAACTTCAAATGAACTGTGTAATCTTACAGTTTGAATATATTATTAATGCTTGAACATAAATATTGAAACCGCAGACATTTTACATCTTGTTGACTGTGAATAACGGAAAGGATTTTTTTGTTTTTTTGTTAACCATACAAATTTCTCTGCCCAAGATTAGTAACAAGAATTCTGACCTTATCAATGGCTTATAGCATAGATAACTTTGATCAATTACACAACCTAGTTATCAATCTAGTTTTTTAATTTTTTTCTTAAGATCAATACTATCCCAGGAAAAATACTGATTGTTTTATTTACTATATCTTTGCATTAAAAAAAAAAAAAAAACTATCAAATGAATTGTTAAGCCATTGTCAGTGACTTGTGAAAACATAAACACTTCTTCATTTATTGACTTAAAAGATCATAAGGATCAAAAGGTCCCTAAGCTAGGAAAAAGAAAAACATAACCCTTAGAAAGTGGGATTCTACATGAAAAGCTCCACCTGAGAACAAAGGAAAATGCAGTTACTAGCTTTCTGGAACCCAGACAAGGATCTAACCAAAGACCCATGAAGCCTGAAGCTTTTTGGCCTTAACTCCCCAAAGGGGTAAAAAAAAAAAAACCCTCAAGAAGAGAACTAAGACAGGAATGATCTTGGTGTGCCTTGTATCAAACCATTCTGGTAAAGACTGCTTGGGGCAGATCTCATCAGTATAGCCCATCCTTACCTAATCCACTCTTACGCTATCTTCCAATCTGACCAAGAATGGGAACTCCCTTTGCTTGAACTGCTCCTAAAATACTTAAAGGACATTTCACTCAGTAGCTAGGCCCCAGATAAGACATCCATACCCTCACAACCATCCTTCTCACACACACACACAAAAAATAAAATCCAAAAACAAAGCTGACTCATTCCTTTTGAAAGCGCAAAAAAATCTGTTCTTGATACAAAATTTCCATTCAAGGAGTAAGGCTGGGAAATGAGTAAACACAATAAAAATATGGGCCAGAGTTATGCAATACACAAATTCAGGGGAAAAAATAACATCACATCATCTACAAAACTTCTACCAAAAAAAAACTCAAAACAAAAAACCCATAGATTTGCTACTAGCTTTAATAAAATTCCTGGAACAAAAGAAGAATTTTTAAATGACTAATAATAAAATGGGAGTTCTAAATAAAAGAATGGAAAGGAAGTGAGTGTTTTAGAGGGAAGAAATGGAAGGAGAATAAGTAATTTTAGTGCAGGAGATGTAAAATTTTAGTCAAATTAAATTGGACTAGATAAAAATGATTGACATGATATGAAGTACTGAAATGAACTTAAGATGAAATGGAAACAAATCAGAAAATATATGGTATCTCATTTTAAAAGTGATTTGAGAAAAGTGTCAAGGAGAAATAATTTAGAAATTGTTGCACTAACTGAAAAGCAAAATGTACAAAAATGTGGAATCTTATTTTGTAAGAATTCATAAATGAGAATTTTTCAGATCTTAAAAATTAGAATCAGAGGGCAAAGTGAAAATAAAAAAAAGCTCTGTTCTGAGAACTGATCGTCTCCTAACATTGGGCTTTTCTGTTATCGAGAGAATGATTTAGTTAAATGTAGACTGGAAATTTCCCAATCATTAAGTATGCCTATTCCTGATCAGTTGGAAATGGGCTGCTTTCTAGAAATGAACTGGAACTGAAACCGGTCTGGAAAGGCAAAGGTTTTATCTTAATTCACCTGAAAATAAGCAAGGTAGTTAATCTGTTTGCCTCAGTCTCCTCCACTGTAAATTGGGGATAATAACAGAACCTACTTTTCAGGGCTGTTTTGAGAATCAAATAAACTAACATTTGTAAAGAGCTTAGCACAGTGTCTGGCACATGATAAGCACTTTATAAGTTAATTGTTTTTAATAGGTATTATACTATAATGGCAGGATAGGTGGAGACACAAGGGGATCATTGAGGCACTTGCATCCAATACTCAGTCGATATTCAATACCTTGGCATTGTGGATCCAGAATAGTTTCATATACATCATTTGCTATACATTGACTTGGTATTTCTGCTAAATACTCCCATAAAAATACAATGAATTACTTCCCTCCTCAGCAATCTTTGCAGCAGGAAGAACTGTGAAGGTAATCTTTCCTAGTCAATTGCTGCATTTGTTCCTACTGTTCACAGTCCTGCAGTGTCCTAATCTGCCAGGGAGGGAAGTCAAAGCCATGATGTGTAAATAGAAATTTTTAGGAAATGGGGTTGTTTAGCCTGGAGAAGAAAAGTCTTATAACAGGAAAATCTCTCATAAAATATTTAAGAGATTCTCCTGTACATGAGGAACTACATTTATTCAGTTTAACCAAGGAAAATAAAGCTAAGGCTAATGAGTATAGACAGGGAAGTTGATTTCCCTGTACAAGGAAAATATCTTGTCCTGTGTAGCACTGAGAGATGTGGTGCGATATACCCCATGCAAGTTGAGAAAATTACCCAGCTCCCTTTAGGGGCATAGAGACCAGAAAATAGAGAGAAAAATTCAGGAAAATGTTCTTGCCATTTACTCCTTTGACTTCATTTTGTCCTAACTTAAAACTGGCTTTTTTTTAAAAAAACCAATTACATCTGCCAACACTGGGCATGGTAGTTATCCCATAAGGTGAATCTTTAGGAGATTACTCCCTTTTTCCTGAAATAAAGGATGAAAAAAATCTTCTGTTGTGGAGGAAGAAATTACAACATGGTTCTCACCCAAATTTTACTTTGAAAATTTTCTGCCTCATTTTGGCACTAGAGAGAGTAGTGTCTTTTTTTCAGGAAGTTAGATTTAAGTTATAAAAAGTTTTGCATCTAAATGTAAAATTTAATTCCCTGCATGGTTTTAGTGGTTCAGTTTTATAAATTTGGGGGCAGGGTTAGAAGTTCAGTTCTTGCAACACTAATTATGACTGATTTTAGTAGAAAGCCATTTCTATATTCATTATCTAAAGAAATGCTTGGATCTGAGAATCATTTCTTGATCATTGTAAGAATGTGATTCTATACAATTATAAATTTCCAAAAATGATTAACACATTTCAATGGTAAAAAGAACTAAATTGCCTTCATTTCTAGAATGGAATAACACATATCCAGCTTCTTTACAGTACAATGACAAATATTGTCTAGTATATATAGGGCTACAAGAAAAACATAATTATTGTCCAGTAATCTTGAGGGGTATATTAAGTCTAAAAAGAAAACAGGACTCAAGTGAATTATATAATGATAAATAACAGTAAATAATAATTACTATATAGTATGTAGAACAGATAATAAATTATATAGAAACCTTAAAAGAAAAGGCAAAATAGATTTAACAATGTACCAAATTTAAAACATTAATGTCATTATCAAACATAGGTCTTATATAATTAAGCATAGATTTCCAAAAGCTAATTTTCTGGAGACTTAATTAGAATCAGATGCTTCATAAGAAGAAATTAATATTCTCCATCTAGAATTTCTTATCACAAGGCACCTAGTTCTCAGTTGTTATCAGTGAGTAAGAAGTCCTCTTGTAATTGTGTTTTGTTCATACTCCAGTCTCTTTTTTTAATATAAAGAATGAAGAAGCTATAAATATCTGGATTTCTGATAAAACACTGTTTGTTGTTCTTATCTGGTTTTAAATCTTAGTATTCAATATACATAGCATAACCTTGCTTTGCCCTTCATACAGTACCACTAATGAAATGGAGATAATTTTCATGTAAAGTATATTAGAAAAATAGACTGATTTCATATTTATTAAATATAAAAAAATGTGAAGGAGAAACACTATAAAAGTTATTTGTTACATATTCTAACACCCTGACCTTTTCTCTATTTTATGATGAGATAGTTAACCAATTAACATGAAGGAAAATTTCTTTTCTTCTAGATAGTTCAGGTTGTCTAAGAGTTTTATGTTTGGGAATAAAGTATCAGACTTGAATATTTAGATCAATAAGAATTTCAATTTTATTTGCAATTATATTTTCAATATAAACAAGGCAATGTACTAGGCACTGGAGAAACACAGATGAAAAGTATCATATTAACAAGTCTCAAGGATATGTAGGAAGATTCAAGGACCTTGCTTTTTATTACATAGGAAAGGATTTGTTTTCTCAATTGACTATCTTAACAATGATTTTCAGTGTTGAATGAAACCCAAGCTTAACATCTATATTGTAACATACAATATAATAGTATAAAGATATTTGCTATTCCTTCCTCTCTGTATTAGTCTCGTTTTGTTATGGGATAAAATTTTTTGAATGTCTTAATGATTAGCTTTTGGGAAGAGGGGCTTTTCACTTCAATGTTTGCCATTATGAAAACTAAGACGGATTGTAATGAAAGAAGCAGAATTTGAAACGCACTTCTCTAACTCCAAACTCAATTGTGGTTCCATTTAATTGGTATACATGCCTAAAAAGGAAGTCTACAATCTGAGCATTATGTTGTAATGGCAATTGTATTGTGAATGTCTGAGTATATATTTTTTTTAAATTATTTTTTCTCACTACATTTAAAATATTCTTTTGACATTTTTAAACTTTTGAGTTCCAAATTCTCTCCCTTATCCCCACCCCAGCCCCCACTAAGAAACCAAATGTGAAGTTATGCAAAACATTTCCATAAAAGTCATGTTGTGAAAGACATAGATATCCCTTCCTAATTAAAAAACAAAAAACAAACAAACAAACAAAAAAACACCTCATTTTTCATTATAAGTCCTTCAGAGTAGTCATGGATCATTGCACTTACTGCTGAGAATAGTAGCATCATTTACAGCTGGTCATCCCAGAACATTGCTTTTACTTTGTATATAGTATGTTTCCCTTTTCTTGAGTTCATGGAGGATTTTCCAGGTTTTTTTCCCCACAAGTATTCTTCTCATTACTTCCCATAGAACAAAAATATTCAATGACAATCATATACCATAATTTATTCAGCTATTTCTCAATGAGTATCCTCTCAATTTCAAATCATTTGCCCTGAGAAGGTGCTGTAAATATTTTTGTACATATGTTTTTTTTTCCTTTTTTTTCCTTTTAAATGCTTTTTAAATGCCTAATGCTATCATTTTTAGGTCAAAGGATATGCATGACATAGAGTATATCTTTTGATCATTTATCAATTGGGGCATGGCTCTTTTTTATAAATTTGACTCAGTTCCCTCTATGTTTGAGAAATAGAGCCTTATCAAACAAATTTGCTAAAAAATTCTTTTTACAATTACTGTTGCTAACTGTATTTCCCCCATTTATTCTATTCTCTCTTTTCACCTTGCCCATGGGTCAGTTTTGACCATTTCCCGTTCCCCTCCTAGTTTCCTGCAGGGTAAGATAGAGTTCTATATCCAAATTGAGTACACATATTTCCTTTTTGAGACATTTCTGATGAGAGTAAAGTTCACTCACTCCCACTCTCTTCTCCCTCTTCCCCTCCACTGTAATTTTTTTTTCTTCTCCCCTTTTTTATGGCAGATAATTAAAACCATTCTATTACTCCTTTTCCCTTTCTCACAGTACATACTTCTCTTCCCTCTTAATCTCATCATTTTTTTAAAGATAACATCCCTTCATATTCAACCTGTGCCCTCGTATCTATTACATATTCCTTCAAACTGCCATAATAATGAAAAAGTTCTACTATATTATATATGTTACATATAATATGTTATTAATATAATTATTATATATAATATATATTACATAATTATATATAATAATTTTATATATATTATGTTATATAATTATACATGTATTATATAATATATATAAGTTACAAGTATCATCTTCCCATGTAGGAATGTAAATAGATAAATCTTAAGTCCCTTACAATAATACTTTCCTGATTACCTCCTTATGCTTCTCCTGAGTCCTGTATTTAAAAATTAAATTTTCCATTTAGCTCTGGTCTTTTCATCATGATCATTTGAAAATCCTGTATTTCATTGAACATCCACCTTTTCCTCTGAAAGATTATATTCAGTTTTGCTGGGTAAGTGATTCTTGGTTGTAATCTTAGCTCTATTGCTCTCCAGAATATCATATTCCAAAGCTCTCCAGTCTTTTAATGTAGAAGCTGCTAAATCTTGTGTTATCCTGACTGTGGCTCCATTATACTTGAAGTGTTTCTTTCTGGATACTTGCAATATTTTCTCCTTAACCTGGGAGTTCTGGAATTTGGCTATAATATTTTTGGGAGTTTTCACTTTAGGATCTCTCTCAGGAGGTGGATTCTTTCAATGTCTATTTTATCCTTTGGTTCTAGAATATAGAACCATTTTCTTTGATAATTTCTTGAAAAATGATGTCCAGACTTTTTTTTTTATCATGACTTTCAGGCAGATCAATAATTTTTCATGACTTTCAGACAGATCAATAATTTTTAAATTATCTCTTCTAGATCTATTTTCCATGTCAGTTGTTTTTTCAATGAAATATTTCATATTTTTTCTATTTTTTTTCATTTTGCTTTATTATATCTTGATTTCTCATAAAGTTATTAGTTTCCATTTGCTCAATTCTGATATTTAAGGAAATTTTTTTTACATTAAACTTTTGTACCTCCTTTCTTTCTTTTTTTTATTTAGATTTTTTTCACAGTATATATGCATGAGTAATTTTTTTTATAATATTATCCCTTGTATTCATTTTTCCAAATTATCCCCCCCTCCTTCTATTCTCTCCCCCCGAAGACAGGCAATCCCATACATTTTTACATGTGCTACAATAAAACCTAGATACAATATATGTGGGTAAATACCATTTTCTTGTTGCACATTAAGTATTAGATTCCGAAGGTATAAGTAGCCTGGGTAGATAGACAGTAGTGCTAACAATTTTTTGTACCTCCTTTCAAAATTTGCCAATTTTTAAAGACATTCTTCTGGGGCAGTTAGATGGTGTAGTGGATAGAGCATCATCCCTGAAGTCAGGAAGACTTGAGTACAAATCTGGTCTCAGACACTTACCACTTCCTAGCTGGGTGACCCTGGACAAATCACTTAACCCAATTGCCTCAAAAAAGAGAATACTTCTCATTAGCTTTTTGTATTTCCTTTTTTACTACTGTCACTTCTTTTCCTAATTTTTCCTCTGTCTCTCTTACTTGGTTTTCAAAATCCCTTTTAAGTTCTTCTGTGGCCTGATCCCAATTATTATTTTTCTTGGAGGCTCTGGATATAGGAGCTTTGACTTTATTAACTTCTGAGTAGGTTTTGATCTTCTTTGTCACCATAACATCTTTCTATGGTCAGAATATTTTTTTTTGTTGTTTGCTCATTTTCCTAGCCTATTACTCTTTTACCTCTTTGTTAAAATAGGACTTTGTGTCCACATGAGTAGATGCACTGTTCTGATCTTCAGGGGTTTTGTGCAGCTGTTTTTAGAGATCCTTTTTGGAACCTTTACACAAGGCCTCTTTTCTGCCCTGGAACTGCTTATAGAGTTTCCCCAACCCTCTGTAGTTGTAAAATCTAGTATGCTAAAGTCACAGAGTCCTGTTTTGCTGATGCTGGGTTGGGGCTGTGCTGCTGCAGCTTCAATGGGACTGCCCACTAGACTCTCACCCCCATCACCACAAATCCTCTCTTCAGACCTTTAAAGTCTTCCCTGGCATCTCTAGGGTAAAGCCGACAGCACTGTTCCTGATTCAGATTGAGAGATCCCATCTTACTGAGGTAGGTTGTGCTGGCATGGCCTGGGCTGGGATTATGTGCTGGGCTTCCACCTTGGTTCCACAGACCTTTTCTGCTGACCTTTCAAGTTCTCTTCAGTGTCTCTGTGCTGAGAGGTCTGGAAACCATCAGTCCTGCCACTGATTCAGAGGTTGGGCTGGGGTTGGGGTTGGGGGTTGGATCTGGGGCCAGGGGTTGGGGGTTAGATCTGGGGCCAGAAATGTGTAAAGCTTGCACAGGGATCACACTGGTCTCCCATCCTGATGGGAACTTTCTAAGTTCTGCAAACTTCTAAGTTGCCTTGAGCTGGAAAATGTTCAACTCTATCATATTTTGGAGTATTCTGATGCTCTAAAATTGGGTTTGAGTTATTATTGAAAGGAATTTGGAGCAGTTTGGGGAGAGGTTAGGCAAGTTCCTAGCTTTATCATTTTGGCTCTGAATATACTCCCTGAATATACTATTAAAGGAAATCATGATCCACGATTTGTTTGAGCATATAATTCAGACAGTGTTCTACACCTTGGTTGTTCCAAGATTCTAAATACTAAGCTAGTCCATGCAAATATGGCATTACAGTAGGGGTGATTAGTTGTTTCATGCTTTAAAACTCTTAAAACTCATCAGTTCAATGAATTTACTACTCAAAATATTAACCTTGTTAAAAAGTGAACTAAGATGATCGATAAAAGTGGTGATCCTTAGCACCTTATATCTTAACTTTAAGCACTACAGAACAATGAAGCTAGAGTTAACTAGGAAGGGAGATTAGAGATTTCAATTCAGTGAAGTAAATGACCTCATAGAGAGCATAGAAATTTGTTAGTATGAGACCCATGTCTGAAAGGATTTACCATATTTTTAAAAAATAAGCTAGGCAAAAGTGTTCAAGGTGGGGAGGGAAGTAGCATCACATATTAATAAAATGGATATAGTGTATATAGAATGTGTGTGTGTGTGTGTGTGTGTGTGTGTGTGTGTGTGATGAATTTGGCCAAAGATAAACAAAACCAGAAGAACTTGTTATCCAAGCGTGTTCAATATCATCTGGACAAGAAAGAATAGATGAGTCTGGGAACCAGATTCCAAGTTTATACAAAAGTATTATATAGTAGTGATGAGGGACTTTGATCAAATGTATTTCAGCTCTTTATCTACACAAAGCCAAGTCATTAATAATTTCTTAACTTGACAATATAATAACATTCTTCAAAAACTGAAGAAATTTTAATGATAGAAATTTTTTCTTCTAGATCTTATTTTCTAATTTTTTCCTCTTTAAAAAATTATGACCTTAATAAAAACAAATATTTCAGTAAACACTTTTTTTATAGAAGCATAATAAATTTGCCAAAGAAGTAAGCCAATTGTCTTATTTGGCTTTTAAGGCTCTTTACCAGATATCTGTCCCTTTTCCTGGCTTTCCAGTCTTCTCACATTTGACTCCCTTCCGTGAAGTCCATCCCAGCAATATCAGGCTGCTTCGACTATTCTTTGCCCACCTCTCTGGGTAAAATTTGTACTAATTTTCTTCCATGCTTGGAAGGCTCTACTTTCTCACCTTTCTCTTCTTTCAAGATCTGTTTCAAAAGCTTCTTTTGTAGGAGACATCTTTGGTCCTTCCAGTCACTTGAGTCACCTTCTTTTAGGTTACCTTTTCTTTTATTAACTTATATGTACTTATTTGTATAATATTGTCTTCTCTAATCATATTTTTTTTGCTTGTGCCAAATAACTATTTCAAGATATATTCCAAAGGAAAAAAAAGGATTTTTGAGCTTGGTGTAAAAATATATTTTGTAGTCACAAGAATGTACATAATCTTTAAAGTTTTTGTTTTAATTGACAATATATTGAAGATAGCAAATATTTTATTCAAAATATCTGATTACCATATAAATTAATATGATATATAATAAATATTGTATGTTATCATAAATAAAACCAAAGAATGTTAATTTCAGTTTTTAAGAATGGAAGTCAAATTCTGCCCAAGGGAACTTGTACATGGGGAAACAGCTAAAGGAGATATAAAAACCACATGTAATGTGGTTTTCCCTTTTATTCTGATTGTTCTTTCATAATATGACTAATGTTCAAATAAATATGTTTAACATGTTTGAATTTGTATAACCTATATCAGATTTCTTGCTATTTTAGGAAGGGGGAAGAAAGGGAGGGTGAAAATTTTGGAACTTGAATAAGCTTTCTCCCTTCACAATATTTTTATCCAAGTTAAATCATATTAAAGATTTAAACAATAAGAAAATGAAATATTATCAAATAGTCATTTTTTCCATGTTCATTTGGACCATTTTATAAAATTTCACTTCTATACATAGTCATTTTTTTCATGTTCATTTGGGCCATGTATAGAAGGGACAAGAGTGTATTATAATCTTCATCTAAAGTTACTTTATTCTTGATATCATTTTTCATAAAAGTAAGGGTCATATTTAATTTTTGGCCCTCTCTACCTCTCCAATAATTTAAGAACAAAGCCCAACCTTTTAGACCTCATGATGATGATTATAAAAGGCAATATACTTAAATATTCAAACAGCTCAAACGGATCTATAATCTCATCAATTTGGCTGTGAGGCAGACTGCAATTCTTCAGTGCCTATCCATCTAACAAAACTCCAATCCAAGTCCTACTGTCAGCATAGGGAATCCACCTATCATTGGGCTAAAACATAATTTCTTGAATTCTTTTTATATCACAAAAGTGTCAATAGAAAACCCTAGCTTTCCATTTCTTGCCTTTGCCATGTGATCAGCTTAACTTCTTATCATACATTTTCTTGATGTCTTTTACTTCTTTTCTTTGAAGTTTCTTATTGGTTATATGATGCATCTGATTCTCCGATACTATATGTCTCACTATTACTTTCTAAATGATATTTATTTTAATTCTTTGGAGATAAAGAATGTTTTCTTGCCATAGTAGTAGAATGTTGATTTTTTAAAAGAAAGGCTTTTGTTCTTATTCTAAATATCATTGAATGGAATATTTTAAAAATTATTCTGTGTAAGGAAAGAAGAAAGCTGGGAAACAATGTTTACAACCAGTGTTTTTGATAAAGGCCTTATTTCTCAAATATATAGACAACTGAGTTAAATCTATAAAAATAAAGTCATTCCCCATTGATAAATTTCAAGGGACATGAACAAGCAGATTTCAGATAAAGAGTTAAAGCCATCTATAGTTGCATAAAAATGCTCTAAATCACCATTTGAGAAATGCAAATTAAAACACCTCTAAAGTATTGCGTCATACCTATCATGTTGGCTAATATGACAGAAAAAGAAAATGACAAATATTGGGAAGATGTGGGGAAATTTGGGACACTAATGCAGTGTTGGTGGCGTTGTGAACTGATCCAACCACTCTGGAGAGCAATTTGGAACTATTCCCAAAGGGCTATAAAAGTGTGTATGTTCTTTGATTCAACAATAGATCACAAAAAAGGGAAAAGGACCCAAATGTACAAAAATATTTATAGCAACTCTTCTTATGGGGACAAAGAATTAGAATTGAGGGAATGCCCATCAATTAGGAAATGGCCAGACAAATTGTGGTATATGAATGTAATGGAATACTATTGTTCTATAAGTAATGAGCCAATGGAGTTAAAAACAAACAAACAAACAAACAAAAATAAAACCTGAAAAGACTTACATGAACTAATACTGAATGAAAAGACTTACATGAACTAATACTGAATGAAGTGAGCAGAACCAGGAAAACATTGTACATAGTAACATTAACATTGTGTGATGTTCAACTGATAGATTTAGCTCTTCTCAGCAATATAATGATCTGAGAAAATTAATTCCAAAAGACATGATGGAAAATGCTATCCATATTCAGATAAAGAACTAATAGTCTTATTTTCACTTAATTTTTTTCTTGTGGTTTTCCCTTTTATTCTGACTGTTCTTTCATAATATGACTAATGTTGAAATAAATATGTTAAACATGTTTGAATTTGCATAACCTATATCAGATTTCTTGCTGTCTTAGGAAGGGGGAAAAATGGGAGAGTGAAAATGTTGGAACTTGAAATATTACAAAAAACAAATGTTGAAAACTCTTTTTACATGTAATTTGGAAAAATACTTTTCAAATGCAAAAATTATCCTCAGTTTTAAAGAATAAAATTAAACTTTTCTTTCTCTGGTTAAATTTTAAAAATTATCTCATAATTTTACTGTTTTCTGAATTTTAAGTGATAAAAGTAGACTACTGAAGTTGGATTCCTTAAAAGAAGATTTTGAGTTTTCAACAACATGAGAAAATGTCTTTGTGTTTAATAATTACCATATAATCAATAAGTTTATTATATTAAACTTTTAAATTTGGCACTTGTGGATAGACCAACATCACAAAAATAACAATATTTAATTTGAATGCATGTCATTGATTTAGTTGAGTGTTTAATAGATTTAATCAGAGAACCTATTTGCAAGATGAGATTTGGTGGTTTGAAATGAGCTAGTTTCTGCCTGTGATTAGTCACTAATTTGAGAATAATAATTAGTTATTTTGCCATGTAGATATTAATTTCTTTGTTTACCTCAAAAGGAGTGTTGGTGCTATTCTTTAATGCCTAAGAACATTCACAGAATTTCCTTCTCACTTTATAGTAATTACTGGACAGTAGAAATCCACATCGTTCATTTTCCATGGTTAAAAACAGCTAATGAATGTTCCAATGAATTTATATCTGAAAAACTTGAAGATCCTACTATCAATGACTCTAGTCTGTGTTTGATGTTAATAAAATGATCTCTTCATTGATATAACCATTCAATATGGCATTTTAAAGATATTTTCATCATGATGTCTCTTTTTGTGCATTTACCAGTGCTGCCGCTGAAGCTGGTGCTATTGAATTCTTAATAAATATCTTAAGCTGTAACAGAGACAATGCCATTGCCAATGCTGCTACGGTGCTGACCAACATGGCTACCCAGGAGTCCCTGCGCTTGGCAATCCAGAGCTTCGACATTATGCGGGCTCTCATCCAACCTCTGAATTCTTCCAACACCCTTGTCCAGAGTAAAGCAGCTCTCACTGTGGCCGCCATTGCATGTGATGCTGAAGCAAGAATTGAGGTGACATTTTTTGTATTCTTCATTTCAATTTACCTGTTCAGAAGCTCCTCAGAGACTGACAATTCTTTTTAAAATATCTGGAATCATAGAATTAAGAGCTGGTAGAGACCTTAGAGATTTTCCACAATGTACTTCGGAGGAAAATAAGGTGTGATTGTAAATAGGAGTGCCAGGAATCAAACACATATATCCTCTGACTAGAAATCTACTATTTTCTCTCATTATACTGTTGCCTGCTCCTCAAAATCTCAGCTGAAAATCACAAACCTGTTTTCATACTTTACAGAAAAAAATGGAGTCATTCCCCATGAATTCCCTCTTCTCCCCTCTTTCTCGTGCCTTCTCCTCCTTCACCCCCTCTTCCATATACTGTTGCTCCTTAACAACTCCTCTCCTGTTCGAAGGATCTCATTCCATTATTTTCAATCTTTAAAAACATGTCCATGTTTCCTCTAAAGTGAAAAAAAATCCCTCATTTGATTCTTTCCTCCTCACTAACTCTGCTCTATATTTTTTCTGCCTTTTGTGGTTAACCTCCTCAAAAAGGCTGTCTGCCATAGATGCCTCTACTTTCTCTCCCCCTACTCTCTTCTTATCCTATTACAATTCAGATTCCAACCTTATCATTCCACCAAAACTGTTCTCTCCAAAGTTGCTATTGATTTTTTAGTTGCCCATCCCCTCACAACTGGAATACTCTTTAAAAATTGCTAGTGGATCAGCCTACCTCACTCCAATCAGATGCTAAAATGAAAATCTAATCATGTCATTTCTCTACTCAATAAACTCCAGTGTCTCCCTATTGTTATTCAAAACCCTTTATATCCTAAATATCTATTATCTTTCCTGAATTCTTACTCCCCTACATGCTCTCCTCAATCCAGTGATACTGGCCTACTGGCTAGTCCACTTACAAGACCATCTCTCAGCTCCAGACATTTTCTTTGATTGTCCTCCCTGCTTGAAATGGTCTCTCTCCTCATCTCTAGCTACTGGCTTCCTTTAAGTCCCAATTGAAATCTCACTTTCTATAGGAAGCTTTCCCCAACCCCTCTTAATTCCAGTGTTTTCTCCTCTTTTGTTTATTTCCCATTTTATTCCTCATTCCCTGTAAGATTATTTGAATATTTTCTATTAGCTTGTGAATACTCGGAGGGCAGGGACTATTTTCACCTCTTCTAATAGCCTGGTGCTTAGTCCAATACCTGGTACATGGTAGACTCTAAATAAATGTTTATTGAATTGAATTGATTGGTTTGAAAGAGGGGAAATAGCTGGACGTCTGTGAGATGCATGTGTCTGACTGATCAATGGTGTTGAAAGATAACAACCATAGATTGAGATCAGATAAAGGAATTTCAGAGTTCATAGAAGCAGAATACTTATGATCTTGTCATCACCCATATCCCCGAGTTTAATTCTGGTGTCATTCCTCCGTTATCTCTTGTTCCTATTCTATCTAGAGCTTGTTTGTACATATGTTTGCATCCTATTTTCCACCATTAGATTGTGAGCTCTCTGCATGTTGTCTTTGGCCTCTTTTTTATATCCCCAGCACTGTCTGGCACATAGTAAATTATTTAATAAATATTTATTGATTGGTGGATTGATTAAATAATCCACTTAGAATAGCTACAGAATATATAAAACGTTTAAGGCACAGGTATGTGAATTTAGCTCAGTGCCTAGCCTCATAATAGGCTGACTGACCAAGAACTAAGGAGTTCAGTGACAAAATACTTTTTATATAAGACAGACCTAAATCATTAAAAACATACTAATTGCTTATGGTTGGGTTATAACAATATACTTTTGTTGTTTGGTCATTGTCAGTCGTGTCATACTCTTTGTGACTTTATCTGGGGTTTTCTTGGCACAGATACTAGAACTGTGCTATTTCCTTCTCCAACTCATTTTACAAAAGAAGAAACTGAGGCAAATCAGGTTAAGAGGTTAAGTAACTTGTGCTGGGTCACACAGCTGGTACGTGTCTGAGGCTAGATTTGAACTTGGGAAGTTGAAGCATCTCTATGCACTTAGCTGCCCCCAGATTTTTAGAATTGATTGTATAACATGGGACTCCTTGGTCCAGGATTGCCCAGCATGATGGGCCCTCATTAGAGAAGATGCTGTGTCTATGAGCAAATCAGAATGGAATTAGCTCAGAAGAAGTGAGATGCACAAAGTTAGAGAGTCCACCCTGAATGTTCAGAGCTTTCATTTCCCTTCGTTTTTCGTAACGTTGATTTCCTGTATATGATCACTTAAAACTTCTTTATTTCAGAAATTCAGGAGAGCTTCTTGAAAATCTCTTGACTATAAATATTGGGGTCTTGACTATAAATATCTGGCTCCATGATCCTTGCAGCCTTACTTTCTGAATTGAAGGAATAATAAGGCCTTCCCTGGTACTGCTGTTGCTCATGCAAGGCTTCAGCCAGCTCAGATTGTGAAGTGGAGGAGGAGGGGTCAGTAAAGGACCAGTGATAGAGTGATATCTACCTTTGGAGTGATAGAGGAGTAGGACTCTGTGCATGGTCTACCTTGAGGGCATCATATTATAATTGCCTTCCTAATCTTAGTCCTGTAAATTTCCACCCCACTTGGAGGTCAAAATGGCACAGCTGTATACTTCAAGCATTAGAGGTTAGGACTTGGTCTCAAATCCCATCTCCCTACCCTCAAGTAGAGCTGCAGGAACACTATGGCTTGTCCTGGTCATGGAGCTAGAAAGCTTCCTCTAGGGCTATACTTTCCTAGCTGGAACCTTTCCCCTGTGCCCACAGACTTTTGGCTCGCTCTTTGCACTAAATTAGCAAATTACACTTATTGTAGTTTCTTCTTGGATTTCTTGATCATTCTTCAGTCTGGTTTTTGTTATTGCTTTTTTAATATTTGTTGGTAGCTACCGTTTGTGGAGCTTTTCCTTAAATACTCTGGGGATTTCATCTTGTTAAGTACATCTTATTGGATTCTTCTTGGACTTTAAATAATTTCACTCTATTTCACATGCAGGCACTACTTGAGCTGTGAATATTTTGATTATGAGCAGGTCTAAAATGAGGTCATCCAGCAAGGATTTTGCAGATTTTAAAGAAGTATCTCGTATATTCCAGAATGACAAACTGAAAACATTGACAACAAGCACTCAAGCTTCTCCCCTCTCAGCTCTTCTCTCTCCCTTTCCCACGTAGCAATAATGATAAAAAGGATGAGTTGTCAGGACCAGTATACCTTCATCACCTTTCTTTCCCTTTAATGGGAGTATGCACATTTCATGAGCTTTACTTTTCCTCTGGCTCAATTAAGTTCACCTCACCTAGCTTGTATATGTGTGTGTGAGTGTTTATGCACACATGCACATTATAACCATGTGCATATTTATACAATCATACTTTCCTTTCATATATATGTAAATGCACATTCTCTTTATGCATATGAATACATATACATTCTCATGCATATATTGTCTTTCACCTTATCTATCTTCTTTCTTGATTAGGAAAATCTATCCTCTTACTATTTAAATTTTACTTCAAGACTGGAAAAACTCTCAATTTCAATGCTTTCTTCATTTAATTGATAATTGTTCTTACTCATGAATGCATCATGTTTTGGGCTATATTATTGGCTAAATGGATTTTTTTGAGGGAACTAAGAACCTAGCCATCATTTCTCCATCATTTCTGCCATTGTTTCTATGGGAAACATCTCTACAGCAGAAGTAATACTAATTGCACTCCATCTATAAAATGTGGGAAATAATACTTGCTCTTTTTACCTCCAAGTATATAAGGAAAACATCGTGTACATGTGAGTAGTTATTATGAAATTATTATGATGCATCAATATATTTTGCATTGTCCCAGACACTTCCTAAACATCCAAATAAATCTATTGTAAATTAATTTTCCCCAATATAGTTAAGCAAAAACACTTTAGGCAATAATTACACTAATAGGTGACCTTTATATAGCACTTTTTAAGTTTTGCAGAGACCTTCACATATATTACCTCACTTGATCCTCACAAAAACCTTGTAAAGAACTTAGAGATAAGGAAATCGAGCCTGAGAATGTTGAGGGTCATGTATGTAGTCATAAGTTTCTGACTCAGGATTTGAGCCTTGATCTTTTGTAACCCTTAATACACTGCTCTCCCCATTACACCCTATTGCCCACAAGAGTAAACAACACTGTCTTTTATAGTTTTAACATTTATCATAATGAAAGCACACAGCTTTTGTTCCTGTTGTCTTTGTAATTTGGGAGGGAGGGAGTACTATCCTACACATTGGATTTGGAGTCAGGAGGAACCTGGGTTCAAATCCTGAGAGCTTCTGATACATATTAGCTGTGCTTCCAGAGATAAATCACTTATCTTATTTCCCTCGCCACTATAATGGAATTGAGTCTGAGAAAATGTAAAACTATGCTTAAAAACCTAAAAGCGTTCTATTAATATCAGCTATTCCTTAATCCGAGTTTTGTTGCCCTTTGTTATTTTCTTCACTTAATTTGTTGCTGTACTTACTGTCTCTATGATTTTTTTTGGCTCTGAATTCTTGGATTACTTCTTACGAGTCTTTCCATATTTCTTTGAAATTCTCATAATTTCATTATGGCCTAATGTTATTCCATCATATTTGTTGTATGTCATTTTGTCCTGTCATTCTTGAATTGTTGGGCAAATATTTTGTTTGCAGCTTTTTCCCTGTGTTATTTTTCCCTTGTAAATATCTGTCCTTTTCTTGTTTTCATTAACTTCCCTAAGGCAAAAATATAATAATGGAGTGATTGTATGTCACAGGATTAAAAATATCAGTTATTATTCTTATTTAATTCCATATTGTTTTCTTGAATATTTTCAATGTGGTAAGTGAAAAATGAAATAACTGAGGAAATAAAGGTTCAAGCTCCTAGGATATTGATTAACACAAGGACCCCAAATTCAGGGGGAGATAAATTTTTATGCATTACAATCAAATAAGATAAAAAAAGAACATAATCAACTAGGTGAAAAATTAGGTAATCTCACTTCTAATTGGAAGAAAGAATAAGTCCTTTCCAAGTTGGGTGAGGAAGGATGAACAGGTACAATTCCCTGAAATCAGAAAAAATGGTATCCCATGCTTCATAGTTTCTCTGTTCAATCAGAGGAAAATGGAAATAATAACTGATTGTGGTGTCAGTTTTCAGATAAGGTACTTGAAATACATAACTGTGAGAAAACTACTTGTATCAGTCTTCAGCTGTGAGTAGGTTAGCATAACCTAACAGCAGCTCAAGGGGCTCCAGTTTCTCAGCCATGGAGAGCTAGGTTCAAACAATACAAAAACATTTTTTCACACTTCCCACAAATGAATAAAATTTTCTCACAAGATAGAAATTACACTAGACCCATAATTGAATAGGGAGGGAACAAGCTAACTCTGGAATTGAGTGCCCAAAATAGAGTCACTGATATTTTAAAGACATGTTTTGTATTCTATTTTGCTAAAAATATAGTTTCTTGTTAATTATTGAAGAAGTATTATATGTTTGCAAATATGATTTTTTTCTTGAATTATTTCTATAGCTAATATTTATAATATTATATGGAATAACAATGGAGACTTCTGATTTTATTGAGGTAGTTTCTGATATGTATCCATTAAAATTATGCTGATTCTTAATATTCCTATGAGTTTTATTATTTTTAACATAAATTGGCTACAACATTTTGTTGAAGGCTTTGTCTGCTTCTATTGATTTGATATAAGGATCTTTAATTAGAGGAATGATAATATCCTTGATGGAGTTAGAAAATTAGAAGAAAGGG
This sequence comes from Sminthopsis crassicaudata, assembly GCF_048593235.1. NCBI lineage: Eukaryota > Metazoa > Chordata > Mammalia > Dasyuromorphia > Dasyuridae > Sminthopsis > Sminthopsis crassicaudata. The sequence goes on from NC_133621.1 coordinate 59,586,097, forward strand.
GAGGGTTTGGGGGAAAAGATAATAAATCTACTAAAGCAAGGAGAGATTTTATATATTTCACTAGAGCTAATATTTTGATTCAAGCATGACTCCTTTAAGTATGAAAATATTGAAATAGTTTTATTTTTTTGTTGGTGAATTTTTTTTTACAATCTCTTCTCAGTTATTGGGTGTCTCTTGAAGAAAACAAGATTATTTTAAAGATTAATAAATACTTGACTTATGTCTCCTCTCCCCCATTTTTAGTTAAGACATGCAGGTGGACTTGAGCCACTGGTAGAATTGCTACACTCAAATAATGATGACGTCAGAAGACATGCTAGTTGGGCTGTGATGGTTTGTGCAAGTGATGAGACAACATCTGTTGAATTATGCAAACTAGGGTAAGGAGTTGTTTCTTTTTTGTCATTTTAATAGAGATGTTTAGTTATGTACTTATCTAAATGTCAAGAATATACTTCTCAAATTACAAATTTATACTAACTTCAAAAGTTGTATTTACTTCTAAAATGGTTCAACATTTCACTGTTTACATAGTGACATAAATATTAGATGAAAAACAACATGAAATTTTCCCAAATGAATAAAAAGTAGATTAAACATGCATAATTGTTTACAGTCATGGGCTTTTTTAAGCATAGCGTTGTTTAGGTCACATCTGACAATTTGTATGAACAGAGATTTACTTAAATAAGTGTAAGATACATAAAGTTGAAACATCATTTTTTTTAAATTTGTGGGAACAAATACTCTAAAGATGAATATTAAGAAACAAACTTACTCTCTCTTCCCAAGGAAAAGGATCACCCTTCCATATACTTTAGTTTGTATCTTTTAAAAAGCAGCATCAATGTTCTATTGGTGATGAAATAACAATTCCTAAAAGTTTGCTCACAGGGAAATATTTCCCTCATTTTCTCAGAAACGGACTCCTCCTGCTGGAGATTTTTCCACTTGTTACCTCACAATAACTACCTCCCTGGCCAACCTGTCTGATACTTTGACTATTCACTTTCCACTGGCTCCTTCCTTTATGCTTTTAATATATGCAGACTCACACGCACATATCTAAAAGTATAACATGCAAACTTTCTGCTACTTTTGCCAAACACCAAACTCCTGTCTAATTTTCTAAGAGTCTTCTAATAGTTTTAAGGCTTATCCTAAATGTACTTTCTGCTTTTTATTTCTATCTACTTCTCCAAAGATTGTTTTTTAATCATTTGAATTGCAAAATGCTTGGTACATAATATAATTCCTTAATAAATAGTAATTACTTGCTGGCTTGATTTATTTATCATTGTTATTTGCAGAATGGTATGCTAGACAGACACTGGGAGATACACAAAGTTTAATTAGGCCTCCCTTTTGCCCTCATGGAACTTATAGACTAAGAGTTTAATGTATGACAAATAGATTGATAACTATAATAACATAATTATCCTAGGTAAATTAGAGAGGTAAATTTTTCTAACATAATAATCCTGGGTGCATTAGAGAGGTAAATTTTTCTATGTCATATTTGTTTCCATATGGTTGCTACCAATGTAAAAGATAGGATTTGAGAATAACGTTAAGAGGGAGGGGAAGACATTCCAATCAAAAGAAAGAACATGAACAAATGTTGAGGAAAGAGAGCATAAAGAAAAAGGGTGATAAATAGTCCAAACCAAAATAGTACTATGACTGAAGTTGAGAAAGGTAAAGTGCTAGCAGTGAAGAAAGAACTTTCTATTTTGTTCATTAAACATTTGGGAACCACTAAAGTGTTTTTTAAACAATGATGAGAATAACATTATCAAACTGCCACATGGAGAAGATTATTTTGAGAAAAGAATAAAAAAATAGATTGAAAGGGCAAAAAGAGGAGAGAAAAGACCAATTTGGAGGCTGTTACAATAGAGCAGGAGGACCTAGATTAAAGAAGAAACAGTGAGAAGAAGGAAATGACAAGCCAATGTAGTATCTTTTCCTACTGCCTAGTCATGGTGGAGGGGTTTGAGCAGCTCAATGAAACTATGAGCTATGCCATGGAGTGCTACCAAAGATAGGACAGATCATAGTAGAGAGTTCTGAAAAAAAAAAGTGATTCACTGGAGAAGGAAATGACAAGCCAATCCAATGACAATGCCCATGGACTGAATTAAAATAATAAAAAATATGATTTTGGAACATGGGCTCCTTAGGTCAAAAGGTCCAATGTGCTATTGGAGAAGAGCAGAGGATAATTTCTAGTAGCTCCAATACTAATAAAATGGCAGCATCAAAGCCAAAAGGAAGTTGAGATGTGATGTGTCTGGTGACAAAAGCAAAGTTCAGTGTTGTAAAGATCAATATTGCACAAGAAATTTGAATATAACATCTATGAACCAAAGTAAGCTGGATGTGATCAAACAGGAGATGGAAAAATTATCCTGTAAAAGCTTAGGTATCATTGAATAGATAATCCTGGGTAGATTTAAATCATTACTAAGAAATGGAGTAGCCCCTCATAATCAACATAAAAGGGTAAGAAAAGTACTCTAAAAATGACCAAATGATATGTGTTCAAATCCTAGACAAACTGTTCATCATCACAGTAATAATACAAGCCTATGCTTCAACTACAGTTCCCAAAGAGATTAACGTCAATCAGTTCTGCGAAGATATACAGTATCTTTTAGAAATGACACTAAAACAAACAAACAAAAAAGGTGTCACATGCATCATAGAGGATTGGGATGCTAATGTAGGAAGTCAAAAGATAATTGAAATAACAGGCAAATTTGGCCTTGAAGTTCAAAATGAAGCAGGTCAGAGACTAACAAGAGTTCAAGATAACTCAATGATCAGAGCAACATTCTTTTTCTACAACCCAAAAGGGAACTCTCTACAAGGAAATCACCCAACAGTCAGTACTGAAATTAGGTTGAGTATATATTTTGCAGATAAAGGTGGAGAAGCTCTGTAGTTAAGTAAAAACAAAATGGAGCTGACTATGCATCAGATCATGACGTTCTTATTGCAAAATTTAGATATAAATTAAAGAAAGTAGGTAAAAATCATCAGACCATAATAATATCCTTGATGAAATGGAAATGACACTTAGATTTTAGGTATCAGATCTGGTACATAGAACCCCTGAATATAGATAGAAGTTCACAAGATTAAATAGGAGACTCAGAGGAACTGATAAGATATTGGTTATCTAGTTTAGCCTGGTGATTAATAGTTCTCTACTTTATTACATGTACTTAGTACTTAATATATCTCTACTTGATTGACACCTACAATGATTTAATTAGAATAGAGAATATAAGAGCCAATAAAGAGATCAGAGAGACATTCATTCCATCTCACATCATTGTGGTGGCTGGCATATCCTCCTGTATTTCCTACACTGAGCCCATCTGAAAGGCCTCCAGAAAGCTAGCCAAACTGCAGACAAGGGGACAGACTGTAAAAGACTTCTGGACTTTATCTCTGGCTACTCTTATGGTGATTATTCTGCTGAAGTGAAAGCTAGTCCAAAGACCTTCAGAAAGCTAACCAGAACATTATAGTAAAAGAGAAAAAATGAAAGTAGAAAAACTATGTAAGAAAGATCTTAATATTGCCAATAACTGTGATGGTGTGATTACTGATCTAGAGCCAGGCATCTTGAAAAATGAAGTCAAGTGGACCTTAGGAAATATTGCTAGCATAAGGCTAGTGAAGATGATGAAATTCCAGCTGAGCTATTTAAAATTCTAAAAGATGCTGCTGTTTAGCAAATTTGGAAAACTTAACAGTGGCCACTGAGTTAAAAAAAGATAAATTTACCTCCCAATTCTAAATGGCAAAGCAAAAGAATGTTGACATCATTGAACAATTGTGCCCATTTTATATGCCATTAAGGTTATTCTTAAAATTCTATAAGTTAGGCTTTACCATTATATGAGCTGATAATTTCCAGAAGTGCTGGCTGGTTTTCAAAAAGGTAGAGAAACTAGAAACCAAATTGTCAGCATTGGATGAATTGTAGAAAACTGAGCAATGGAGTTCCGGGGTGGGGAAACCCTCTATTTTTGCTTTATCAACTACCTTAAGCCTTTGACTTTGAGAACTTGCTACATTTATTGTATTCCACAAAGAGTTGAGGAATCTCCTAAGGAACCTAGGAGTTCTTACATACAAGGAACCTGTATTCAAGCCAAGAAGTAATAATTTAACCAAATCTGAAACATAAAAAAGGTAAACAGAAGGAAAATAACTATGGTCTTTCAAAGGTTACAATGTTTACATAACCATATGGGAAGATGATGCTTTGAGAATTGTATCTTTGTTAGGGTAGTTAGAAGGGGTATAGAGAGAGGGTATAAGTTGACTTTAATGTGAAGATATAAAAAATAATTAGAGGTGGAAAAGAAATTGTCCTGGGAGAAGAGGAAAGGGGAGGTAAAATGGGATAAATTATGTCCCCTGAAGAGACAAAAAAAACCCTAATACATTGAAGGAAAGAAAAGAGAATGAACATTTTCTCATATCATCAGACTTAGCTTCAAGAGGGAATAACATACATTCTTAGTTTGATATAGAAATTTGTCTCATCCCATATGAAAGTAGAAGGGGAAAGGGGGAAGGAAAGGGAGAGGTTAATAGAAGGGAGGGAAGAAGTAGAAGGGAAAAGGGATAAGAAAGGGGGAGGGTTGAAAAAAAAAGGAAGACTGAAGGAGGTAGTGATCAGAAGCTTACAGTGATAGTATGTATTTGCATTCCTAGAGAAAGTTTTTCACCTAGAGCTGCCTAGTCCAATTAAATACTAGTCCAGGGTTGAAAAGGTTGTTATCAATTACTGGTCCAATGAATAAGAAAAAGGTTATTAGTGTTCCTCTGCCCCAAATTTGTCATTTAGGATATTAAACAGATAATTGACTTTAATGGTGAAGTATTTATGTTGAATGAATAAAGCTTTTTTTTTTGACAGGGTTTTGGACATCCTTGAAGAAATTAATCAATCGATGAGGCGAAAAAATAATTTCAGTGAGGCAGCTTATAATAGATTGCTTAATAACAATCTTTCCCTGAAGTATTGTCAGACTGGCTATTTATCATCTAATAATTTGATTCCTGATGGATTCTATGATGCTGGTCGGGTAAGTGTCAGTACTATTTTTTAACATAAATTAATTTTATTACTTTTTTCTTAAATAATGATGCTGCTACATTGCAAGTTGGTATTATGCTATTATATTGCAATTACATAATTATCATCTTTTTTACATTTACAAGTCTGAGTTAAAGAAATCAGCTTCTCATTTTAACTCTGTCAGGTCATGATAGCCCATCTTTTATAATTTTAATGTAAATTTGATTACTTATTGTTATATTTTTGGATTATTTGACTAAACTTCAGATTAAAGATAAAACTGGAGATAATTATAGAATTTAGTGTCAGCTTTAGAAAAATAATTTCAATTAGAACTTGTGACCATTTTCTAATTTAAAATTTAATTAAGACTAAGATGTACTAAATTTTTTAGAGGGAAAGTTAATTACAATAATAATAATTCAATAAATTTTCCATAGGATATGTAACAATACTTAATGCATTGTTGATTTAAAAAGAAGTAGATAACAAGGCCTTCCTCATGGTGCATGGTGGTATAGCAGTGACTAGGAGTTTGAGAATTTAAGTACAACTTCAGTTAAAAAGAATCTGTTTTTCATGAACCAGCCTACATAAATATTGATCATCACCAGGAGGCTGGTTAACCAACATGACCCTTAAAGAAAAAGGCAAAATGGCCCTCAGTTTTGTGCAAACCATTTCTACTGCTATAGTGAGAGTGTCAATGGTGGAAAAGGGAACAGAGGATACTAAGAACCATATCAATTTTTAAGACTAAGAACTTTAACTTGGCTGATGATGCTCTAACTATGAGATAATTTTCTAGTGACTGTCCACTAAAGGAACCTGAATCACATTAGTCTTGTTATTCTCAACATAAATTAAAACAGAAGACAGAAGAAAGTTGCAGCTAAAAGAAAAAGTGGCTCATAGGTTCTGAGATAGGAAAATTACTGAATTTATGGAGTAGCTTTTTATTTGGACTAGAAGGCAGTAAGAAACATCATTTTGTGGAATATTTTCAGAAAGAACATTATGAAAATTATTATAGCTTATGCATTTATATTTGTTATATGTGAAGAGCTTTAAAAGTTCTATATAGAACTCTGTAGAACCCTTCAAATTTTATACACATAATTTGAAACTTGTGGCATGAAAGAGGGTGTTTGACAAGTGAGAAATATATTAGAAAATATTGAACCAGAATGAGGCCCATAATTTGTAGAGTGTACAAAACCCTTTCAGCTAAACATAAGTAATGCTTTATTTGAGAAATGAATAAGAAAGTATGGGAGATGTTAAGTATTGAATAAAAATTTGATTTCATTGAACAGGAAATTTTGTATTCCTGATATGAGTGATTCCTAAACCTAAAGCAATCATTCCTAAACACTCAAGATTACCAATTAGTCTGATGAAAAAAAAATAAACACATTAAAAAAGATAGAGCACTCAACTAAAACATCTACTCTGGCCTTTTAAAGCAAGTAAATGATGTAAGAATATAGGATATTAACAGATGTATGAACATATACTTAAATAGAAAAAATGAATCAATCAAATCAATTGCCATAAATAGGCAAATCAAAAGAATCATTCAGTATCTTTGCCAAGAAAATCACATGCACAGAATTAGCATGATAAGGTCCATTGGATCACCTGAACAGCTAAATAGCTATATATATTGGAAGTGAGACAAATCAGTTCAACAAAGGGAGAATGTCCCTGATCTCACCAAAGGGGAAAATTCTTGAAGTCTCTAAAATAGCAGAGTGAATATAGAAGCATAATGGAGTCTATTTGCCCCTCCCATATCTTCCCAGGGTCTTTTCCTTCAGCATCTGAAATGAAGTTGATCTATTCCATTTTTCTTCACAAAGCTGGAAGACGGGAGGGGCTAAAGTAACTCAATACTTGAAGAGTTAAGAAAAAATATTCAAGATTTGATAAGTTCTTCACAAGGTCCTGAAAGGGAACATTGCCTCTCATCAACTCTTTCCATTGCCTCATGTAGGCCTAAGATATTCATCTGTAACAACCCAAATTAATGGACTTTGGGGCATGAATTACAAAATGTATGGAAAAATATATGATAGATGTTTTTTTTAGAGAATGAGTAATCACTGCTGGACAACCCAAGTGTTCCACTGGTATATTTACAATGTCAAGAGAAAATAAAGAAGGCTCCTGAGACATTGAACAACTCCTCTTCTGAGGGGGTGGAGCCAAGATGGCAGAGAAGATACACTGAATTTGTAAGCTCCCTTCTTCCCTCAATACCAACTAGTTAAATCAGCCTCATAAATAATGCTGGACTGATAAAAACCACAGGGATTAGAAGCACAACTTACCAACCGAAAAGATTCTGGAATTTTGACAGAAAAGGTCGGTTCTGAGGGGAGGAAAAAAAAAAAAGATCTGCACAGACAGTGTTGGATTGGGGCTACCACACTGTGCCAAATGGGCTGGGGAGAACTCTGGGATCAGAGAAGCCACTGAGATAGAAGAATCTGGCATAGGCTGATAGCTCTACTCTACTTTTTAAAATAGCAGATCAGAAGAGAAATCAAAGCCACGTTAAATCAATAGCCAGATAATATAATCACCCCAAACCAGAAGCGACCTAACAGATCTCTGCACCGCTGTGGGGGCTTTTTCTTGGGGCAGTTAAGAACCTTAGCAGAGGGGGACACAGCTTGGGGCAGCCTCTAATCCACATAGTTCGGGGCTCAGCCTGAGAAAGTGGAAATCTCCCTGCAGTGAAACTCTAGCAGCAGTGGAACTCCCATAATAGTGGAATCTTCAAAGCAGGAACTGTGCTCTCTGGGCAGACACTTCTGGTTTGAGTGTAGGGGCTTTTTGCATCAGCTGCTACCCCATGGGAGGCTTTGGCTGGGGTTTGTGATGATTTTACTGTTCAGCCTCTAATCTCAGGGCAATCACTAGGCCACACAGCAAGGGTCCTTCACTGGGCACTCCTTGCAACTCAGCTGTCTCTAAATCACTTCAGGGGGGGGGACTCTCTCCCAGAGCTCTCTTTTAGTCCAGACACAGGAGCCAACCTATCCCTGTCTGGGAGGAAGCTGATAAATAAATTTCTTACCCCAAGGGCAGACCCCACACAGATTTTTAACAAGGAGTAAGAAGCTGAAGAGAACATTGACACCTTCTATACAGAGAAAGAGAGGGTATCCAACCTCGAGGAGGCTAACAGAAGAGAGTCTCCAGATAACACCCTAAAGGGGAATGATACCTACCCCCCATCACATAACTCTCTCCTAGAAGAGACTATTAAAAAGTTGAGAGTTTGAAGAAAAAATGGGGAAAGGAAAGAGAATCTGTGATAGAGAATAACAACGTCCTGAAATTTGAGTTGGAAAAAATAAAGAATTCACAGGAGGTGCAGGGAAACAAAATTTGTGAATTAAAAAAGGTTAAAAAAATCACAGGATTTAAGTAGGATTTGTGAATTGGAAAAAGAAGAAAACTCACTAAAATTAGTGAAATGGAAAAAATTCAATAGAGCAAAATAATTCATTTAAAAACTCAATTGGGCATATACAAAAAGAACTAAAAAATGTGAATGAAGAAAATAACTCATTAAAAATCAGGACTGAACAAATAGAAATGAATGATTCATTGAGAAACCAAGAATCAGTCAAACAAAACAAAACAAAACAAAACAAAACAAAAACAAACTGAAAAGCTGGAGAATAACGTCAAATACTTACTGGGAAAATCTATAGACCTGGAAAAGAGATCTAGGAGAGATAATCTGAGGATCATTGGACTTCCCAAAAACTATGATTAAAAAAAAAAGAGCCTAGAGAGAACTGTCCAGAGATAAGAGAAACAGAAGGGAAAATAGGCGTTGAAAGAATTCATCAAACACTTTCTGAAAAAGACCCTAAAAAAAGAACTCCACGGAACACTGTGGCTAAGCTGAGAACTACCAAACTAAGGAAAAAATACTGCAAGCAGCTAGGAAAAAACAATTCAAATATCAAGGTGCCACAATAAGGGTCACACAAGATCTGGCTGCCCTCCACATTAAAGGATCAAAGGGCCTGGAACCTGATATTCCAAAAGGCAAAAGAACAAGGATTGCAACCAAGAATAAACTACCCAGCTAAGCTTAGCATTTTCTTCCATGGAAGAAGATGGTCATTTAATGAAACAGAGGAATTCCATTTGTTTCTAAGAAAAAACACCAGACTTAAACAAAAAATTTGACTACATCCACAAGACTGAAGAGAAGCAGAAAAAAGGTAAAAAAAAAAACTCTTGAGAACTGTATCTCTGTTGTAGATATACAGAAAGTCCATATGGATAATTTGATTTTACTGATATAACATAAAAAAGGGAAGTAGTAAAGGGAAGGGGATAGTATCAGAAAAATGGGAAGGAGAGATAACAAGAGGGAAACTACATCCCAGGAAGAGGCATAGAAAATCTACCACATCTGAGGGAATTTAGAGAGAGGGAGAAACATTGTGTGAATCTTATTCTCATCAGAGTAGGCTCAAAGAGTAAATAATTGACATATTTGTTTTTCAGAGAATTCTCTCTCACCTAATTAAAAGGGGGGAGAGGAAAAGGGAAAAGGAAAAGGGGAAAAAGGGAAGGGTACAAGAAAGGAGGACTTAAAAGGAGGGGGGAAGGATACTAAAAAGGGAGGGCTGTGTGTCACAAGTGGGCTCTATAAATTAAATACTGGGGAAGGGATTCAGGGGGGTCAAGGGGGAAAAAAGCATAATCAGGGGATAATATGATGGCAAGAAATACAGAATTAGTCATTTTAACTGTAATGTGAATGGGATGAACTCTCCCATTAAACAGAGGTGGATAGCAGACTGGATCAAAAGTCAGAACCCTACAATTTTCCTGTTTTACAGGAAACACACTTAAAGCAGGGAGATACATACAGAGTAAAGGTAAAAGGTTGGAGCAGAATCTATTATGCTTCAGGTAAAGCCAAAAAAGCAGGGGTTGCCATCCTTATCTCAGATCAAGCAAAAGCAGAAATTGATCTAATTAAAAGAGATAAGAAAGGAAACTATATCCCACTAAAGGGTAGCATAGACAATGAAGCCATATCAATACTAAACATATATGCACCAAGTGGTATAGCATCTAACTTCCTAAAGGAAAAGTTAAGAGAGTTGCAAGAAGAAACAGACAGCAAAACTATAATAGTGGGAGATCTCAACCTTGCACTCTCAGAATTAGATAAATCAAACCACAAAAAAAAAAAAAGAAAGAAATTTAAAAAGTAAATAGAACATTAGAAAAACTATGTATAATAGACCTTTGGAGAAAACTGAATGGTGATAGAAAGGAATATACTTTCTTCTCAGCAGTTCATGGAACCTATACAAAAATTGACCATATATTAGGACATAAAGATCTCAAAATTAAATGCAGGAAGGCAGAAATAGTAAATGCCTTCTTCTCAGATCACAATGCAATAAAAACTACATTCAATAAGAAGTTAGGGGTAAGTAGACCAAAAAGTAATTGGAAACTAAATAATCTCATCTTAAAGAATGACTGGGTGAAACAGGAAATTATAGAAACAATAATTTCACCCAAGATGAGACATCATACCAAAATTTGTGGGATGCAGCTAAAGTGGTAATAAGGGGAAATTTTATATCTTTACAGGCTTATTTGAATAAAATAGAGAAAGAGAAGATTAATGAATTGGGTCTGAAACTTAAAAAGCTAGAAAAAGACCAAATTATAAACCCCCAACTAAAAACTAAACTTGAAATACTAAAATTAAAAGGATAAATCAATAACATTGAAAGTAAAAAACTATTGAATTAATAAATAAAACCAAGAGTTGGTTTTATGAAAAAGCTAATAAAATAAGATAAACCTTTGGTAAATCTGATCAGAAAAAGGAAAGAGGAAAATCAAATTGTTAGTCTTAAAAATGAAAAGGGGGATCTTTCCACCAATGAAGAGGAAATTAGAGAAATAATGAGTTACTTTGCCCAACTTTATGCAATTTAAGTGAAATGGATGACTACCTCCAGAAATATAGGTTTCCTAGATTAACAGAGGAGGAGGTAAACTGCCTAAATAGTCCCATTTCAGAAAAAGAAATAGAACAAGCTATTAATCAACTCCCCAGGAAAAAAATCCCCAGCACCAGATGGATTTACATGTGAATTCTACCACACATTTAAAGAACAATTAGCCCCAATGTTATATAAACTATTTGAAAAAATAGGGGAAGAAGGAGTCCTACCAAACTCCTTTTATGACACAGACATGGTACTGATACCTAAACCAGGTAGATTGAAAACTGAGAAAGAAAACTATAGACAAATCTCCTTAATGAATATTGATGCTAAAATCTTAAATAAGATATTAGCAAAAAGACTTCAGAAAATCACCCCCAGGATAATACACTATGATCAAGTAGATTTATACCAGGAATGTAGGGCTGGTTTAATATTAGGAAAACTATTAGTATAATTGACCATATTAATAACCATATGATCATCTCAATAGATGCAAAAAAAAAAGGATTTGATAAACCCAACATCCATTTCTACTAAAAACGCTTGAGAGTATAGGAATAAACGGACTATTCCTTAAAATAGTCAGGAGTATATATTTAAGACCGTCAGTAAGCATAATATGTAATGGAGATAAACTGGAACCTTTCCCAGTAAGATCAGGAGTGAAACAAGGTTGCCCACTATCACCATTACTATTCAATATTGTATTAGAAATGCTAGCCTCGGCAATAAGAGCCGAGAAAGACATTTAAGGAATAAGAGTAGGTAATGAGGAAATCAAACTGTCGCTCTTTGCGGATGATATGATGGTATACTTAGAGAACCCCAAAGATCCTAATAAAAAGTTATTAGAAATAATTCATAACTTTAGCAAAGTTGCTGGATACAAAATAAATCCATATAAATCCTTAGCATTTTTATACATCACCAACAAAATGCAACAGCAAGAGATACAAACAGAAATTCCATTCAAAACAAATGTCAAGAGCATAAAATATTTGGGAATCCATCTACCAAAGAAAAGTCAGGAATTATATGAGCAAAATTACAAAACACTTGCCACAAAAATAAAGTCAGATTTAAATAATTGGAAAGACATCCAGTGCTCGGGGATAGGCAGAGCGAATATAATAAAGATGACGATACTCCACAAATTAATCTATTTATTTAGTGCTATACCAATCAGACTCCCAAGAAACTATTTTAATGACCTAGAAAAAAATAACAAAAAATTTCATATGGAAGAATAAAAGGTCGAGAATTGCAAGGGAACTAATGAAAAAAAGTCAGATGAAGGTGGTCTAAGTGTACCTGATCTAAAGCTATATCATAAAGCAGCAGTCACCAAAACCATTTGGTATTGGCTAAGAAATAGACCAGTCAATCAGTGGAACAGATTAGGTAAAAAGGACAAAAAAGGGTACAATTATAGCAATCTAGTGTTTGACAAACCCAAAGATAACAACATTTAGGATAAAAATTCATTATTTGAAAAAAACTATTGGGAAAACTGGAAATTAGTATGGCAGAAATTAGATATGGATCCATACTTAACACCATATACCAAGATCAAAATGGGTCCATGATTTAGGCATAAAGAATGAGATCATAAATAGATTAGAGGAACAGAAGATAGTCTACCTGTGGAGAGACCTGTGGAGGAGGAAGGAATTTATGACCAGAGGAGAACTAGAGATCATTATTGATCACAAAATAGAAGATTTTGATTACATCAAACTAAAAAGTTTCTGTACAAACAAAACTAATGCAAACAAGATTAGAAGGGAAATAACAAATTGGGAAAACATTTTTACAGTTAAAGGTTCTGATAAAGGCCTCATTTCCAAAATATACAGAGAACTGACCCTAATTTATAAGAAATCAAACCATTCTCCAATTGATAAATGGTCAAAGGATATGGACAGACAATTCTCAGATGATGAAATTGAAACTATATCCACTCACATGAAAGAGTGTTCCAAATCACTATTGATCAGAGAAATGCAAATTAAAAACAACTCTGAGATACCACTACATACCTGTCAGATTGGCTAAGATGACAGGAACAAATAATGATGTTGGAGGGGATGTGGGAAAACTGTGACACTAATGCATTGTTGGTGGAGTTGTGAAAGAATCCAACCATTTTGGAGAGCAATTTGGAACTATGCCCAAAAAGTTATTAAACTGTGCATACCCTTTGATCCAGCAGTGCTACTACTGGGCTTATATCCCACAGAAATACTAAAGAGGGGAAAGGGACCTGTATGTGCCAAAATGTTTGAGGCAGCTCTTTTCGTAGTGCCTAGAAACTGGAAAATGAATGGATGTCCATCATCCATTGGAGAATGGTTGGGTAAATTATGGTATATGAAGGTTATGGAATATTATTGCTCTGTAAGAAATGACCAGCAGGATGAATACAGAGAGATTTGGAGAGACTTACATGAACTGATGCTGAGTGAAATGAGTAGAATCAGAAGATCACTATACACTTCAAGAACAATACTGTATGAAGATATATTCTGATGGAAATGGATATCTTCAACATAAAGAAGATCCAACTCACTTCCAGTTGATCAATGATGGACAAAAACAACTAACTTCAGAGAAGGAACACTGGGAATTGAATGTAAACTGTTAGCACTACTGTCTTTCTGCCCAGGTTACTTATACCTTTGGAATCTAATTTTTAACATGCAACAAGAAAATTGGATTTACACCCATATATTGTGTCTAGGTTATACTGTAACATATGTAATATGTATGGGATTGCCTGTCTTCTAGGGAAGGGAGTAGAGGGAGGGAGGGATGAATTTGGAAAAATGAATACAAGGGATAATGTTATAAAAAAATTACTCATGCATATGTACTGTCAAAAAAAATTTGTAATTATAAAATTAATTAAAAACAAACAAACAAAAAAAAAAAAACTCCTCTTCTTCCTCCCCCAATTTATGGTAACATAGGAAAGATTTTGGATGGCAGAAAGTATATTTTGCAATCTGTATAATAATAGGAAAACCTCTAATAATGGTATTCCATATTGAAAACTTGAGGCAATTAAAAAGTAAGGCTTTATTTCGCAAAAGATTATGCTAAAACATATAAGTTTGTTCCTGAAGTTTAGGTTTGATATTTTGTGTAGATTAGATACTTGTGAGTAATGGATTTTTTAAAAATTGAGTAAATAAAAAATGAAATACATTCCACCATATTTAAACTTTGATAAGGATCTTAGAATACCATTTACTGCCCAATTTGAATGCTGATCTGTTTGTTTAAAACAAACTCTGCTATCTAATTTCCTTCACTGTTTGATAAAATGCTTAATTACACTTATAAAAATGACTATAGCATTCTATTTTAACCATAGTTTTTGAGGAATTATTTCTATTTAGACATCTTTTCTTCTAGGTATTTATTCTTTTTAAAAATGAGATCTATATGTCTCTCACCTTTGACTTATTTTGCAGATAAGCCCTGGCACAAAACTTCTGAGTCTGAAAGAATTGGCCTTACAAGAATTAAATGATCGGCGTGCAGTAATCTTAATTAATAGTAAACCTTATTCTGCGTGAGTCACTGTTAAGAGTTCAAGAATTGTTTATTCTGGTTTAGTTTTTCATCCATTGTGAATATATAAATGTGATTTCTCAATTAAGCTCCTGATTGGGGGAAACCAACTTTTTGTGCTACTTTTATTTTTTCCAGAGCTCTATCAGGAAAATATTAGTTTTGCTGTACCTGACCTGTAACTCTTGACTCCTGATGGAGAGATTTTCCAGGTTCATTTGTTAGCACATCTAAGAAAATGAATATGGATCAAATTCTTGACTTAGAGGAAATAAGGCAATGGGAATGTAAGAAATACTGTGCACACTTCCCTTTCTTTCCAAATTTTTGTTGGTTAGTTTTAATGAGAATCTCTTTATCAATGAATTCTAAATGTTTTTTCCATAAGTGCTGATATTCTCTTATCCTTCAGATATGCAGTAAACCAAGACACAAATGGTTAAAAGGAGACAACATTTGGTCAATTCAGATTCTTTGGGGCAAATGTCTGTAGGTCTAATGATCAGTAAAACTTACTATAGATAGAATTGTTAGCAATCATGGCTTAGAGCATTGTCATATTGATTATAATACCAAAGTGCTTTTTAAAAATGAGTTATTGTTATTAAATAATAATTACTATGCTACCTTGAGAATGACAAAGATACATTAAACTCTTAAACCTATTTGTTTCTTAATGGAAATTAATCATTAAATCAATAATTCTAACAAAGAGATAACCAAGAAGCATATTAGGCAATGCATTTTGAATATTATCAAAAACAATATTTGTAGGAAACACCAAGCCCCAGGACACCTTTAGGAGAATCGTCTCCTTTAACGTTTTAGTTTTAAATTTATTAATCTTGGGTTGTTCAGTCATCAATAATCATATTTACAGAATTCCAAAATCATATGCTAAAATGCAACTAAGATCTAATTTTTAAAACTTAACTTAAAAAATTAGAGGTCTTAGGAAAAAATTTAAGAACTTCATCTATAATTTTAAGTAAAAATTTCCTTTTCCAAAAAATTATTTTCTAAACAATTTCAATATGGCTAGGTACTAAGGTCTTTCACATTTGTTGTTGTGTTTCATCTTAGTCTTACAAAGCTTCATAAAATTGTTTGTAGCACATCAAAACAACAGGACTTTGAGACCAAAACCAATATTGCAAAATCAATTTCTTTGTATATAATTTTAAATGTGTGAAATTTCAGTTATCCACCTTATACTACAGAAGAGAAGTTCTCAGACTCTGTTTCTGGAAGATCATCTTCTTTACAAAGAAGGGGGAGAATCAGGTAGGAAGAAGCATTTTGTGTTCCAGAACTTTCCTTCAACATTCTGAGTACATAATTTACTAAAAATAATCTCATATTTTGATAATCTTCTGCATGATGATTGATCCCAAAGTTGCCATATATATTTAAGGTATCCATTACTGCATCTGTGATGAATTCACCAGCTTCAATTCACCTTCACCAACTACTATCACAACCTCTCTGTGTTGTTTTCATATCTGGGGCTTTTCTCTTCCATGTTTTCTCTGAAGTCCTTCACAAAACTTCTACCCAATGTTTTGCTTTGTTAATTTGTGATAGGGTAGCCTTCTGTTTGTGCATGGGCTTGTTTGTCTGCTGTCTTTCCTTTCTTTCTCATATGACTGATCTATATCCTTTACTATTCACGTATATCCCCTCAATAATATTTTTCCATCATTTCTTACATGGAAATTACCATGGGAATTTATTATTATTATTATTATTATTATTATTATTATCTCCATGAATATTATTTGTATTAAATAGATGCACCTTTGCAGTCAATTTTTTAAAAGCAATACGGCTAATCCATTTTCTTATTCATTCCAGGCCCACTCATCATCCATTGGTAATGTTTCTACAAACTAAAGATAGACAGACAGACAGATGGATGGTTAGATGATGGATGGATGAATGAATGGATGGATGGATAGAATATGTAATACAAACATGTATATATCTATGTATATATATATTTATATAGAAATAACATGGATTTATATATAAATATATTTGTATATAAATGTGCATGTGTATATGTATATAATAACACATAGACAAGGATTAATTCAGCAGTCTGGTAGAACAAATGCATTTCAAAGTACAAATAATATGCTTTTCATCCACTTTGTTTTTCCAGTGGATAGTTTTGTCATGGCTTTTGTAGTGTAGTACATTAAGTAAGATATCATATTCCAATAAGAGTATTTTAGAGAACTTTGGCATCAGTAGAAAATCATCTTTTGTCTGGATTGCATGACAGACATCTCCTTAAAAAGAAAATTTATTCATCTTCCATCAACAAATACATGAAGAAAAACAAAGAGTAAATGTGATTGTGTGTAACATTGCATGTAATCATAAATCTTTGTTATTTATAGCCTGTTTCTTAATGTACTCACTAATTTCAATAACGTAATACTTTTTTTTTGTTTCTGTACTCCATTTTGAACTTTTTTTCTGTATGTTTATCACAAATTTGTTGCAGGACATCTTCTATGACACTGGCAAATATCTTTGGTGAACATACATCTCCCTGTTTAACACCTTGTTTGATGTCAATGAGTATATATTAATTGAGATGTGTTTTATGTATTTAGTTATGTATATGTGTGTGAATTGAAATGAGTATATGTGAAGTAAAAATGGCTGTACTTTTCTATAAATTAAAAAATATATCTATCATTTTAGTGCTGGAGTAGGATCTCCTACAGATGAAAAAGCAGATGGTCTTGGTCAAACTACTGCTGCTGCTAGCAAAACTTTCCTTAAAGAGAGAGCATCAAGGTATGAATATATAATACTTAATTTCCTAATCAAATTATACTAAATGTTTATCAAGCATTTTGGGGAAATGGTTCATTTTTGACAAGAACATTGGGAATAAGGATCAAATTCTGGCATTCAACAGCTTTAAGGGCTTTTTTGTCTTTCATCTCTCTCCAAATTCAATGTAGAGATATAAATATATTCTAGATTGTACCTTCCAAAGTTCCTCTACTCCCTGTAGTCACCATTCACACTCCCTATATACTCAAAGATAGTGGAGTCCTAAGTTTGTACCTCCCAAGGCTCCTGAACTCTTATCTATGTGGCTGCTGCTCTAGCTTCCAGATTGCTAAATCATTTTTCCTCCTGTCTGTCACTAATTTTTGTCTCTCGATTTTGTGTTTTCTGAATTATCAGATCTGTCAGTATTGTCTACTGTGCTGTTGCAGACCTTGATGCTTCTCAAACTGCTTTTGATCGTGACTGCACACATTTTCTATGCTTTGCTTGTGTTATTATTTGTTCCTCCTATTTCTACATCTTAACTTCCACACCAAAAAGCTGGATCTTTTAAAAATACTGGTAGCCAGACAATTCCTTTTCCACAGGGTCACTATAATACCAAATATCCAGGAAAATGTGTTTGGTCTCACAATAACTCTGTGAAGTAGGGAGGGTCTGGGGTATGGTTAGAATTTCTCATTTTTCTAAATAAAGAAACTAAGGCAAAAAATTAAGGCATTTGTCCAAGGCCATGGGGCTAATGAGTACCTGAATTAAAATGAAATTTAGATCTCTTACTGATGCTTGTATCAGTACACTGTTACCTTAATCATGATTTGTGGTAAAAGAAAAATGAAGATAGTTTGCAAATATAAAAATCTTTCATAAAGAAAAGGGAAATTTAAAATCTGTAAAAGTCTAGATGAAATTTGATGTCTGAAAGGTTTTCTTACCTGGATAATTGAAGCAAAGCGTTGAACAACATTTAATAAGGTCTTAATAAGGTCTAGAGTATCCAACCCCAAGTCTTACCTGTATTAAATATCCATAGCTCATTCTACCATCCCTTAGCAATTATGATTTCAATTTTGTTGTGGATTTGTTTCAGTTTGTCAATTTCCCTTTTATGATGACAGCTTTCCAAATGTAGTCTGGCAAGTGAAGAGCACTGATATAAGTAATATTTTTTCAATGGACACTACAATTTTGTCTACTGAATTCCAAACTTGCATTAGCAGACTGTACTGTTAGAAATTATGGGCAGGTTGATTTTAGAAAAAAAACATGGAAAGACATGCATGAGATAATACAGAGCGAAATGAGCAGAAGAGAATTTTGTATACAGTGATAGTAATGTTGTTTCAAGAGTAACCATGAAGAACTGAACTAGTAATATGAATATTTAAATCAACTGCACTAGTAATATGAATATTTAAATAAACTTATGAAGGAAATGCTCTCCACCTCCAGAGAAGAAACTCATTTTTAGAAGCTTGTATTGTATGGGTTTCACATGTGATATCTGTGTCAAATCATGCCCTTTTCTAGAGTGCAGGTTTGGGAGGAAGGATGGGGAACAGCTTGGAACTCAAAATGTAACCCATAAAG